>NC_041367.1:21617963-21620463 GCF_900634415.1 Cottoperca gobio | reverse complement strand
TAATCAGTATTAATCAGTATTAATTGTAATCAGTATTAATCAGTATTAATTGTAATCAGTATTAATCAGTATTAATTGTAATCAGTATTATTCAGTATTATTCAGTATTATTCAGTATTCATTCGTATTCATTCGTATTAATTAGTATTAATGAGTGTTAATCAGTATTCATTTTAATCAGTATTAATCAGTATGAATCGGCTCCTGCAGTGATGGAAACATGACACTGGGATTTCTGGCACGATGCTAAGTGAATCGTGTTGTGAGTATTTAATAATATTTAATAAATAAAATCAACAGTTATTATAATTCATTAACTTAGGTATATGTTCTCCTCAGCCATCAGACTCCAGTCAGGCAACAGCAATTTAACCTCACTGATCACCGTAAACCACTCGCAGAAAAACTAAATAAAACTCAAGCGTCATTGTTAGTTTTAACACTGTTCCAACCATGACCACCTCTGGTTGGCTAGAAATAAACCGTTAATACATCGAGTTAGTTGTGAAAAGAAACAACTGTTATGCTCTCCTTAAAGCCACCAGACTTCACTGACAGAAACACACTTTATTCAAACTTTGTTTGGAGAGGTGGAAAGACAAACTTATTAAGTACCAGATATTAAAAAAAAGAAGTAACCAACATTGTTTACCAACCCTGCTTTCCGTTCGTGATGTCAAACATTTCTGGAGGGTTTTCCACTGTAAAAGATCTGCATACATACACGCTAATTTATTTATGAAAAGGCTCAATGAGAGCCGTGAGAGTGAACCAAGTCGAGTGATAATTATCAGTGGATTTGTTACTACGAGTAACATATTGTACATAGCAATTTGATCCATTGTTATATAATTGAAATATATTGATTATAGCATCTTTATAAAAGAAAATCTGGATTACAATAACTTGGGTCTCATTTTTGTAGTTTTGGCCATCATGTCTTTTGGTTATGACTTTGTATTCATTGAAGTAATAGCTGATGTCTGGCAACACGTCGACATCTAGTAAGACGTGAGACAGACAGGAAACATGTTCAGACTGGAATCTGATTGGTTGTAAACAGCTGGGCCAGAATATTTAAACA
Source organism: Cottoperca gobio (assembly GCF_900634415.1). Classification (NCBI taxonomy): domain Eukaryota; kingdom Metazoa; phylum Chordata; class Actinopteri; order Perciformes; family Bovichtidae; genus Cottoperca; species Cottoperca gobio. The sequence goes on along the minus strand of NC_041367.1, from coordinate 21,619,379 downwards.
TTACATAAAAACTGAAGTGAGCGCAGCTGAAAATGTCTGTAACACTTCCTCATAAATAACTCTTAATTTTCAAACCCATACTCTATGATTTGTGCGACGGTTAAATCATAATATGTCCTGTTTCTTGAATAATGATGTCACATATATCACTTACTGTCACTTAAACCCCCTCTAAGAGACAAAGTGTTTGTTTTCTTTTCCCCTCCTCCTGAGGACACACATTGGAGCCGACACACACAATAGCACTCAAGCACAGAGCCACTCACACACAAAGTGCACTGATCTGCCCAGTTATTGTTGACAGAGTCCATGAGGCTGATTATTCCTCTAATGAGTGGCGAGTTGTTCTCACAGCTCTGTGTTAGAGTATGGTGTCGGTATTATATGATAACTGCACTTTAATGGTATAATGGACCTGGTCATCCTCAACTGCCAGCTAAACAGAGAGGAGTGGAAGTTGGAGTTAGTCAGCTGAGTTGCACATGATTGGATATGTATCCATTACACTGTCATTTATCTTTGATTGGTGATTAACTCATATCAAGGTTTAAATTCTTCTTCTGAGACTGCGACACTGAGACAGTAATACAAATATGAGGGAAAATAACATTACATAACATAAACATTACAGATAATGACTGTTGGTATAAACCATCAAAGATATTGTTGGTGTACATTTGGTTATTGAGCATAGATTAGATATTAATCTAACCTGTCCGAGGACGCGACCACGCTAAAGTAGACACATTTCTAAACGTATCACTTGACACATCTTTAATACAACTACAAAAGTGCCACAAAATCAGGAAGATTGAATCTTGTTTCACACTATGTCATGTGGTTGCAAAAACACGAATGTGTGATGTAACGTCAAGCTTCTAATTAAAATCTGAACAGAACACAAGGCACCTTTGATATGTAAACATCTTTTTCAGATTTATTTTCTTTCATGTAAACACGGCCAGATCGAGCATTGTGCATGTTACTGCAATCCTCATTTCCTCTCTTCTCTTGTTCTTGTTTCCTTTCATCTTATCTCCCTGCCTCTTATTTTACTTCCATTACATCTCCTCTACTTGTTTCTTTCAGAATCTTCTTGTCTTCTCTCTCCTTCTTTTCCTCCTCTCTCTCTCTCTTTACAGTTTTCTCTCCTTTTCTAACTTATTCCTTTTTCTTTTCATATCGTTTACGTGTCTCAGCTCTCCTCTCATCTTCTGTCCTTGTGTCCTTTCCTTTCCTGTTCTCATATTTCCTCTCCTTCCTTCCTCCCTTTCATTTAGTCTCCTTTCCTCTTTTTTTCTCTCCCCTCCTTTTTTAGAAATGGACCGAGGACAAAGCGAAAGCTATGCAGTCTTATTCACTGCTGATTCCCGTGTGTGACCCCTGGTCACGGGAGCGAGCAGAGAGCTGGGGATT
>NC_041367.1:21610463-21615463 GCF_900634415.1 Cottoperca gobio | reverse complement strand
CACTCAATGAAAACGCTGTCTGCTTATAGTTTTTGTTTTACGGCACATTTATGGTGTGGGTCAGTAATGTTTGATTTTGATCAAAAGTGGACTGAGTAAATTTCAACAAATATCTTCTTGGCTTAACTATTTGGCTTCTGTTTAGCTTTACTTTCACCCCACGCAGTCTCGAGTCTTATTCCCAACTCGTCTCATACGGATGCTTGGTCAGAACCCTTGCCGTCACGTTTTATTGCACTGGTTAGCCCTAAACATCCAACCATGACGCTGTGCTGCGGTCGCAGGAAACACGTTAACGTTGTAAATTCAAACAGAAACACTTGGTCAGGTTTAGGAAAAGATTGTGCTTTAGGTTCAAATAAGTAGCTTATTTTGTAACGTAATGTAAAATAACCACGTTGACTTTTGGCTTCACAAGGGACAAGAACAGCTGTCTGTTGGGTTGAAAGTAGTGAGGTTATTTGACCCATCCTTCCCCCTCAACGCAGACTTTCTTGACTTTTATACTACGTCTGTTGTTCTGACCGTCTAATAATGACGCGGATGGGTTTACATTGTAGTTACTTGAAAGTGCGCTTGGTCTCATGCAGACGCTCAGGGGTGTATCAGACACCGAGGGCTGTGACGAAACGTTGGTATTTGACGCCCTGGCAATGAGACTGGGTTGGCAGTCTACATAATAGCTTTAAAACAATAACTTAAACTTACTTTGATTTTGAGGCACTGCAACAAATAAGAGCATCGTAACTGATGCAAACAGAAAAAGCTGAAACTTCTTTATTAAATTATTAGATTAAAGTAGATTACGGTCATTTGTAATTAGCCTTATGAATCAATATAGAGTTATGATATGTAATAAGTTATGTAAGCAATAATACACAAAGAGGCAAGGTTTATATCGGGTATACATGTAATTAATGGACAACTTTCTGTTACTTTGTGCAACAACACAACTGTCGGTTTTGAATGTGTAAGAGGAAAAAAGGCCACATTAGATTCACATATGTGACAAATGTAATAGTAGAAACTATTGCTTTATTGAAGATGAGTTTATTAGTGCCCAATTAAACCAGTAAATCCAACTTGGAGGAAACTTTAAAAGTGGGGTTTTACTGGCAGGACTGTTTGCATTGATTTAAATGATGCTGTGGTTTTTCTCTGCTGATTGTAACACTAATGTGAGAAAATGAGCTGCAAAGATCGTATCTGTTTTAGTATCTTGGGAACTTTCTTCTTCTCTGTTTCCAGATTTTTCTCTCATTCGCTGTCTGCTTATTGCTTTGTTTCCTCTTTTATCTTTTTGTTGTTTCCTTCTATCTATAGACATGTGTAACTCTGTCTCTAGGTGTTTCTCTTCCTTTTTGTTCTTCCTCTCTTTCAGTCTCTTGTTGTATGTAATCCCACCCTCTCTCTCCGCTCTATCTCTCTCTCCAGTGACAGCTGGCCTCTGCTTTCCCGCCAACAGACCAGCTGTCCCTACGACCCAGAGGTATTTCAAAAGTGTGTGTGTGCGTGCGTGCGTGCGTGCGTGCGTGCGTGCGTGGGTGTGTGTGTGCGTGTGTGTGTGTGTGTCACATAACAGGCAGTTCCTTTCTGTCAGTTTCTATGTCTGTCTGTCTCTTTCACAAACACACACACACACACACACACACACACACACACACACACACACACACACACACACACACACACTTAACAGACAGGAAGCACCATGACACTCATATTAAAAGACCCCTCTCTTCTGCTACTGCAGGAAAGACTAAATACACAATGAATACACACACACACACAGCCAACATTATTAGTTAACAGACTGTCAGTCTCTCTGTAAGAACAGCATTAAAAGGTAAAGTTGCAATCCTATCTTGTCCTAATACTGTTAATAATTATTTATAAACTGCTTCCTTGGCCAATGAGCTTTGCATTCTGGGATATGGATCAGGAAAATCAAGCAATCCGAAGAATGCATCAAGGTCTGACCTGAGCTTCTCCACCTTGACCCAGAAACATCTGGCTAGTGAACAGAGTGAACATTTTTATACACTTTATACTTGGTTCGCTTGAATTGTTTTCTGTGTGAAAAAAATCTAAAATGGGGAAAGTCAACAAGTTTTTCAACTCACCCACTAATTCAAACCAGCGCAAACCACTATAGTTTTAAAAATAGGTTTTAAACTAAACTAAAATGACGTGCACAACTCCAAGAAATCCTGAAAAGACGCTTCCAGTAGCTTCTTAAATTGAAATGACTATAACTCAGCGGTCATAATTGATTGACTCAACTGTTGCACCAACTATACTTGTACAAAAGCCCAAATATTTACAGGTTTTCTCCCAAAATCATAGCCACCATCAGCCAATCCGCATGATCGTCCCAATCACTATGTGTATTTTGAGTAAACATTGTTCCAGAAGCAGATGAAGCCTTCTAATAATAAAAAATAAAGACTTTAAGTGTCATAACTTTGGAAAAACAACCCTGATGTGTGATGTTGATTTCTAGATTCTGTAGCATGTTCGCATACAGGAACACACACACACACACACACACACACACTGATACAGTCAACAGTAAACCACATTCAGAGTTCTGGCTGTACACTCTAACTGACGGCAGCTGTGTTCGTTAACCCCTCGTCGCTCAAACATTACCACACAGCTTACCGCAGACACACACACATATATGCAGAGGAAGCCTTGAAACACCCGTTGTGTCTCGTTAACTGCTCAGATTATAAATGTGAGGCAATGGATGTGGTCAAAGCGGCTCACTCGCTTATCAACACTATGGGACTACACACACTCACACACACATACGCTGCTCAATTAGTTACACTGGGTCATGTCAGTGGCAGACACATTAAAACACATTCACACAGGGCATAAGGACACAATGTACAAGGTGCCTTGTGTGTGTGTGTGTGTGTGTGTGTGTGTGTGTGTGTGTGTGTGTGTGTGTGTGTGTGTGTGTGTGTGTGTGTGTGTTTGTACCCCTGTGTTTGTTTTAATGTCTACCATCAAGATTTGTAAGTGTACCAGACCACCCCTGAAACAAACACACGCACACACACAAACACACGCCTCCGTCGACTCTGTTTCTCTTCCTGTAGTAATTATGTCACTGTGTGTTTGGTCTGCACGTGTGATTGTGAACACGTACACACACACACACACACACACACACACACACACACACACACACACACACACACACACACATGAATGCACTGTTGCTTGTGTATCGTTCTCTTTTAACTGTGTGTTTGTGTAAAAGCAAAAGAGAAAAGAGGTGTGTGTGTGTGTGTGTGTGTGTGTGTGTGTGTGTGTTCATGTTTTCTCTCCCGTCACATGATGTTGGTAATCCTTCCATTTAGCAAAAGAGAGATAACCAATTTAAGAGAAAAAGTTGGACATAAACAGAAATGCTTCCATTTCAACTGATGTGTCACGTTTTATGACTGCATTGTACAGATTGCTTTGAGGTGTTGCCATGTACAGACGGCTCCTTTAACAACAAGGTTCCTCCAGTCCAATGCATTTGTTGTTCAGTTAACTGGGTTTATCAGATAGATCCTCCAGAGGCTGCAGGTAAATCTTCTCCCTTAGCACCAACACATGAGTCTTTGAGTCTCCTCCTCTGCTTTCCGTTGTCCACAATCAAGACAATTTTCCAATAACAATCAAGCACGAAACATTGACTGGACTTGATTTGGATTAATGGGGTCGGTCGAGGCCCGGCGTGGAAAACAAAGCGAGAACAATAGGAACAGTTCAGTGGACTGTTGCACTCACTGTGTTAGTTTGTATAATACGAAAAGAGGGCAAGAATTCCAAAGGGTTTGTTATGGTAATGACTCTGTTAGATATGGCTGGATGGCTGCATCCATAAACACAGTCTTATTTCTCAGGCATGTAGCTGATGATGCTACTACTGTAAGTTCAAAAGCACAGTATGTTTTATTAATCTTCAAGCAAACAAGCAAGCAATACAAATAGGTACAATGCTTTGCTAGACTTTACTTTGTTGTGACTCTACATGGGACAAAGCGTTACTGTTAAGTGTGTGTTTGAAATATATATTTTTAATTCATCATTTGAAAAGCTTGTTAGGCGCATAAACCTAATACAGTAGGTTCGATGTGTTTCTTTTGTTTTATACATTGTGCAAATTATTGAAATATTGAAATTATTAAAGAGCAGGGAGAATTACTCCAGCTGATACCAGAGTTGCAAGATCGCTTCAAGCGACATGACTAAAAATGATGTGGTGTGGTACTATAGTGCCACGATGTTCAACCCTGATTCTGATTGACTTCAGTTCAGTGGTAGGTTCAGTCTGTTACGTTTGATTGAGAACAAAACAGCCTATTTGGGCTGTAACGGTGTTTACTAATGCTGAGATCTTATCACAGCGGACCGGGTTCCAATCCTATCCGCAGCCCTTTGCTGCATGTCTGCACTATCAATAAAGGCAAAAAGCCAAAAGTTTAAAAAAAGGAAGTCACAGTTTGGTAATACGCAGTTTTAGGAGTCACGGTTAATTACGAGTTTGGTAAAGTGAGAGAAAGAAAAGTGAATGCATAAAAATACGTTCTTTCATTTATTTTAAACAGAGAGTTGTGCAAGTGTCACAGACAGACACAATCCTCTTGCTGAGGACTGAGGTAGTATTGAGGACTTTTAAACACTCGGATCTCATAATATACTGACGCAGATGTAATATGTTTAAATTCCTACAATATCAGTGCAAGTTCATTTTGCTCCATGAACGTGGTTCTTCTTGTAAATACTTTATCCTAGAAAAACAAGTTGAGAAACAGTTCAAACTATTTATCTAGTGTATGTGCATTTTAACTCTGGTTTTGTCATGTTACTGTTTTTCGAAACCTTTTGAACACAGAAACCTTAAAGGAAATCTTTTCAGAACTTGTATTGCACCGCATCTTCATTCAGTTTCATTTCCTGGTCCAAACGAGCACCGTAATCTACATGTTCTGGGG
>NC_041367.1:21592963-21605463 GCF_900634415.1 Cottoperca gobio | reverse complement strand
TCGTAATGTCCGTATGTCTCTCGTACCACTCGCAGTTCCACTTTTACATTTGGGCGCTCTTTTCCGGCATCCGGTGGACTGTAGCTTGTAAAATCCATAGATTTAGGAATTCCCCTAGTGGCCGTTAGCTGTAAAAATCCATAGATTAGTCGCACCGTTATATAAACCGCAGGGTCGAAAAATGGGGAAAAAGTCGCGGTTTATAGTCCGGAAATTACGGTATTTGTATGTATGACCTGTTAGTAGCTGGTATAGCAATACGGCTTAGTGGTAAATAAAATACCGTAAACCTAACAATAAATAACTTGACCAACACTACCTGTGTCAATATTGAATCCTGGTGGCAACAACATAACTAACGTCCCCAGCACAATGTTGGAAGGTGTAGGTGGAGGGGGGTTTCAGATACTTTTAGATAATCAACCAAGACTCTCCATCTCATTGGTGAAAGAGACCTAACCTACTTTTAAAAATGTTGACAATTTGAACACAGCTTAATTTTCTTTAGTATTTGGCCATGGCGTAAGTGCAATACAACACTGTGGTGTCTCGATAAGAGACGATGCGAGGCTGTGGACATCTAATGGCTATGGCCCTCATTCACATCAATGGAGGTAGGAAGGTGTGAGCAAAGTACCACTAGGACAAACAAACACAGCAGGTTACAAAAATAGACTGTGACCTGCAAACAGGGCATTTGACGACCAATTAGATCCACCCTGAAATGGAAATAGCCTAAAAGAGCCAGTATTCATGACAATGTGCAGGTTGGGAGGAGATGATGATGAATATTAAAATAATTAATTGTTTTTACTTAGGAAGCTTACCTGGCTCATGTGTAATTATTACATCATAAGAGGATGCACCCACAGCAACTAAAGGTTGCATTTCAAGAACTCACAAGCAACACATGCCTTTCTAGGATCAATGTCCCGCTTGCATTGATAATCAACAGACTTTTCTTTTACAACTCTACTTACATTACATTACAATACATTACATTACTACTGAGTTTATACCGCTCACATCCAATTCACTGGACATGTCAAAATCTCAGACGATTCAACTATAGCTATCTGCATGGTTAGATACCGTTTTCCAACAGCAGAAAAATTGTCTTTACACTGTATGTTGTATCTTGTAAGCTTTAAAGCTAGCCACCAACCCAACACATCCAGGAATAACCTGACTTTTGCCCAGAGGTAGGCAGCATTCACAACAAATATGGTGATGAGGTGATTAGCGCAGGTCTCTGCGGCGGTGTCACTCAAATGGCCCATTTGTGTGTTAATGCCAAGTGGCTGCATGATGATTAATGTCTTTGTACTCCGTCACAGCAGGGTTTTATAGCTCTGGATCGCCTGCTAAATGATTGGCCACCGCAGCGTGATGTTGAGTTGCGAGTCTCTAAAAGTTGATTATTTTGCTTCTGCCTTTTTTCCAGCATCTTCTGTGGTCGCCATCGCCGCAAAACAATCGCACTACACACATTCAAATTATTAGGAAGGACTGCCGTTTCCCCAGAAGCGCCCAATTTGGTGTTAATTAAGTTTTAGGCGTGAAATGCTGCGCTGCATGCCGATTCAATTCATAAGCTAACTGCTTGTTTAAACCACTTTGTTTCTCTATGTTATGTCGAGTTATTTCAGGTGTTCACGGTTCCAGAAGTGAAAGCATTTATTTTCTCAGATTCCATTTTCTTCGGAGAATAAGTCCAGAGTTTCCCTTTTAAACGTGTAGAACACAACCGCAGAATGTCCGTGTCAGACGCATTCTCACCTAATGGAAATACTTAGTTTGGTTTAGGCGAAGAGTGACATCTCGGTAGAGTTTGCAGGAGGCAGGATATGACGCAGGATATGACGCAGATTACACCGCGGTCACATAGCCGTTCTTAATTGGTCACAAACAACCGAGTCTCTTGCCATTCCCTGAATTTCTCTGACTATTTCAGCGTCGGCCCTTAGAGAGAGAAGTTCCCCAATCCCACCGTATTTTTTACTTTCATGTCTTTGTGTAAATGCTTTCTTCCGGTTTCACGCCAGTGTTATAATAGCGAAGTCATCAAGAAGCTTGCTTCCTGTGAATTCTCCGGACAATGAGCGCCTCTATTCACACAAGGAGTCAATCAGACATTACACCAAATGTGTACTAGAGAGCTGGCAGGGTAAAGTCTGTTTAATTTCCTGTCCGAATGATTTGGACTTTTGTGTTCTCACAAACCGCTCCTCTGGGTAATGTCTACATATGTTCAGGGTTGCAGTGCATGTGTGAAAGCGGCTATAGACAATTCGGGTTGCATGCACCACTAACAACAAGTTGAACATTATGCTTTGTGGAAACTCCAAAATATATTCTCTTTCCAATCCTGGTCACTTAAATTCAGTTTTGTTCCAGTTGCAACAACAAATACTTTTAAATTAAATGCATGTGCTATTTATGACACATCAGTAACACCAAAAATAACAGAAAAATGGGTTGTCTAAGAAACAAAGTTGAAATAATTGTAACTTGTGACCATGGCATAAACCTATAGTATCCTCAAATAATCACATTTAATCAATATCAATTGTTTAAATGCAGAGATGCACTAGCAAACTCTATTTGAAAACAATTTGACCAAATGCAGTCCACTGCAGCACAGACATGTGAGTTTCAGCTCTTGCCCTTGATTAAGCCACAGAGGACAGTTAGATCAGATCATGTGTGCTGGTATTGTCCATAATGCTTCACTGCGGAGTATATGGGAACATATGGAGAAGCCTCTGGACAATGGAGCTCTTGTCATGGTGGCCTCGACAAAGAGGCCAAGACAGGCTCAGATAGGGGGCAGAAAACCATGCTGGGATGTGTGTTTGTGTGTGTGTGAGAGAGAGAGAGAGACAGAGAGAGAGAGAGAGAGAGAGACGTAGTGTTCATTTTTGAGATTGTGTGTGCATGTGACAAAGCAGAAAGAAGTCTACAGTACACAGTATTTACATTTTCAGAATTACATTGCTATATTGAACACAATGAGTATACCTCAGAAAAATGTCTCATTCTTGTTACATGAATAAAGGAAACAAAAATACTTGCTGTATCCACAAACATATTTCTATCTGAACTACACACTTGTGGGTTTTAAGATCATTTGTGATGTTGTGATGTCATGTTTACCCGTAATATTTAGTTTTCCTGTCAGACTGTTAGCCATGTTAACTGACAGCATCAAACATCACATTTGTCTCTGTTGTCAACATACTGCAAACCATAAAACTTAACAACGTATCTAACATTGTTACTGTAAACCCACTCCTCCCTCGTCTCCACCCAAACCACTGCTAACTGACACAGCATGTGACATTTGCCAGCCAAAGTTAAAGTAAAACCTCCATCATGATATGAATTGCGACTATGCTTAAATGTACCCTGATGTTCGTCCCTAACCATCTGATCAGAGCTTTGTTACAAATGCCTTCCTTTCACAGGTGATAAGGCGATCTGTGATCCAGTTGGAGGTTTGGCTTAGCTGAGGTGTGGTAGTATGTTTTGACTCTCATCTGTAACTCTCTACGCAGTGTTGCACAAGGAAGGAAAAGAGTTTGCCAAAAAAAGAGCCTATTTATGTTTATTTGTTTAGTAGGGCACTCAAATGCCATACAGGGCTATGTATCAAAATTCTATGCTTTTTGACAGCCGATAACTGTAACTTATCAAAACCTGGAGGAAAAACATTGCACCAAACACTTGGTCATATTCTTTACCCTGTTTACTTGTTCTCTGGTCAGACATTACCTAATTGAATAATTGCTTTTCTTAATTTAAAACTTTATTTTATTTAGAAAAAATAATTGTTTTATAAAAGTAAGGTATCAAAAAGTATTCAAGTAACCAATCCTTTCTGAACTGGGTGCAGGCTCAATCACACTTTATGGGTTCAATCAGAGGGTTATTATAATGCATTAATGTTCTTAAAAGATTCTTGCTGTTCGGAGTTGTATTCTCATGATTGTTTGCACTTATTGTAAGTCGCTTTGGAGTAAAGCGTCAGCTAAATGAACTGTAATGTAATGCATTACACAGTGCACTGTTCATATTGAGCTTTGCAACTGCAGAAAAACTACACAAGAAAACATATACTCTGTCACCCACCAACTCATCCCACAGCCACAGACAGTTATGCTGGTTAAGTAAGAACAGATTCAGTTGACCAGACCAGCCCACAACAACAGCCAGAGAGAGAGAGAGAGAGAGAGAGAGAGAGAGAGAGAGAGAGAGAGAGAGAGAGAGAGAGAGAGAGAGAGAGAGATATGGTTGTAAATTGAAACAAAACAAAACAACAAGACAAAACTACAATAATCCTAATCTGATTTCCAACTTCCCAGGTAAATGGAATGTAGCAAAAGAACTGAGCGACCGTTCATTTCAAAGAGGCTGCAAAGACAAACTGTAAAACACACAACAGACATTTCTTATCACAACGTCTAACTGATACGTTAGTGTGTGTGTGTGTGTGTGTGTGCGTGTGTGCGTGTGTGTGTGTGTGTGTGTGTGTGTGTGTGTGTGTGTGTGTGTGTGTTATTTTAGATCTATATTGAGAGCGGTTCCTCTTCCACGTAGTCCACCATGTTGCACCGCCATGTTTCTACAGTAAACAATAACTGTAATCCAGTGTGGTTTCCTCCCTGTGGTCGGTTGGTTTGGTAACAGACTGACTGTCGTTATGTCGCTCTTAACTTTTCTTGTGTCTACCCACTTCAACAAACTTTCTTTCTACTCTACATATTTAGCCTGGTCTCCAAAAAATGATGCTCCTATACAATGAAACGGCATTGTAAATTACCTTTAGCAGGGGACATGTTGAAAAACTGTTAACCGTGTTAGCCATTGTTTGTAATACCACTTAATAACAACGCATTATGCAGTTTTATGTACATACAAACATTGTAGCAACATGTACACAGCTAGAAGTTGGACACCACTGTGTGTACAACTGATTTAATGAGACACAAATAAGACAGAAGTGCTAATAAACAGTATATTATTACAAGCTTTCACTCACTTGATGCGTGGTGCAGCCATCTCGGATTTTGAGGTCGGGTGAGGTTCTCCATAAGTCGGAAATCCTACTTCGGGGGGCGTTCCAGTTGAAGTTTCGGCCTGGGAACTTGGGAAATCAACTATATTGCCCCATTACAGCCACAAACAATCCAAACATTATAAACATTTGGCTGCTCTGGTCACTTGTTCATGGAAGTTGAATATTTGCCTCAGTTGCATTTTCTCTTACAAATGCTGTGTGCATACATACATCCACAACATCATCTTCCATTCCTACATGCCAAATCAATTGGAAACAATATATTCTTCCTCACTGTATTTGTGTGGGTATGAGGGTGGTGATGGCCTAGTGGTCTAGTAGTTCAGCCTCCAAATACAACACCAGATGGTTGTGATCCAAGGAGACTGTCCCTATAGTTAGTTCACTGTAAGTTTCTCTGGATAAGAGCATCTGATAAATTACATGTAGTGTAAAGTGTGTCAGGCGGTAAACAATAACTGTTCATTTCCTGGTCAGCAGTGGGACAGACTCACCAAACCATTTAGTTAAACATTCACTCATTTACATTTTTGTGTTTTTGTTGTCAAGTTAAGAGGCATAAAGTAATGATGAACACTACCTGTTAGCAAGTTAAATGGTAAGTTCTGCACTGCTATGCAGAGATGTCAATCAAATCCCTATGGCGTGATAGCGAAGTCATCTTGCGAAGTTTAAAATGAGTGATTACAGACAGGGTAAGAGGCAACAGAAAGTGGTCTTTTTCATTATACCATTACCATTATTATGCTGGTTTATGCAGGTGTACTCAATGTGGTCACTGGGTTTCAGTGAGAGTTGGAATCTTAACCCTGGTTCTACCAAACAAGTAATAGACTCTTAACTCTCTGGACAGGGCAAGCATTTTAAGAAAATACTCTTCCTGGTTTAATTGGAAATTCAAATGATTGTAGTCCAAACATGATTCATTACCAGACCTCCTCCACTGCTGCCCAATAGTTCAGTTGTTTTGAATTTGGATTGTATGAGGAACTTATTCATAGTCCTAGTTTGGAGAAACAGACAGGAGTACCAGCACAGGAGCTAAGCAATGTACTGCTGTGGATGGGGGCAGCAGCAAAAAGTATTTTAGCCACCTAAAAAAGTCAATATCAGTTTGAGTTTTAGAATTTAGAATGTTTCCCCTTTTTGACGGGGAAGTGATATGATTATCTATGCTATCTTCAAAGCCACCAGACTCCTTTGACAAAAACAGTAATTTTACGTTTTAGAACATGGAAGTTGCTGGTCTACCGCTGCCTTGATCGATCCAAACTAACCCACACATTAACACAAGATGGCTGCTGACTTTTTTTTTTTTAAACCTAGGTTAGGAGCACAATCATGGATCCATTCAAGCCAACAGCAGTCTTTGTTTTGTCCCATGTGTTACTGTGGAACAGTCAAAAAATGTCCATCCTACTAGCTGTGAACCATCCTTACTGACCTCAATTTGCATTTGAACACAGCAACAAGCTTTGGAATGACATACCGTGACGATGAAAACAGCACTGCTGAAGGAGTGGATGGATCACCACTGACCCACAAGTCGGGGCTTGTTCTTATCTCTCTTAAATGTGAGACCATGAATAAAATATAAGCTGAGATAACAGTGAGACTTTGATTCTTTCAAAGTTAATAAAGTATAGTTTACATACAGTAGACAGCAATACAAAAATACTTGGTAATAATTTACTTGGAAGGTTAAATATTACAACTAATGTAGACAATGTGTGTGTGTTGTAACAATCCATTTTACATACACAATACATACATTACTTTGTCATTGTATACTTTTTACATTGTCTTTATTTCAACCAATGACATTCTTACCATAAGGCATCTATGACTCAAGAACTAAAACATAACTCACAAAACTGAGCGGGGTACGCCTTGGACAGATCATCAGTCTAACACGTTCACACTTCATTCACGCCTGTGGGCATTTTGTTTCCAATCGACATGACTTTGGGAGGAAAAAGAAGCAGACAACTGACACAGACACATGGACTCACCACACCGCCATTGTTAGTTTGGACCAGTAGTTAGACAACCATCAAATCTCAGTTCACTTTTAGACAAAAAGGGTTTCAGATCCATCCATTTATTATGAGGAACATTGTCATATCAGAGACAAGAATAAGTCTTATTCATTTCTCAGAGTGTGTGTTATTAAAGTAGTGTGGATATCATGTGTTGGAAGTAGAAAGTAGAAAGTGAGTGAAGTGTTAACAACATGGCAGAAACCTTTATTATGTGTTGGCATTGCTTTAACTGTTGCTACCTTAAGTAATAATAAATCAGGACAACACATGACAAAATATTATTTTAACTAATATTCAAGTGGAGAAAATAAAATAGAAAAATGACATAGTTGAAAGAATAAGTGGGGCATGTTTATTTTAACTGTATTATCAGTTTCCACAAGCAATCATGTAATGAAATTCAGCTTCTAATGTCAAGTGATCTATTCAAAAGCAAAAAGGTTGTCATATAACTCTCCCACATGTTTATCCCCTCTTTGCCGAGCTTGATGGCCTTAATCAAAGTCGTAGTTGAAAACATTTGGAGGAATAAATAATTAATTAAGTAGTTAAAAACTTTTTTTCATATCTCAAACATACTTTTAACAACTTTGCCCATAACACTCGTCATTATCTCCTTAGCTGTATCGATCAGAAACAATTTGAGGGGGCGGCCAGTTAAAAAAATAAGAATGCATCTTCAAGGATTTGGTAATGAATGGGTAGAAAAGTAGCTTCATTCAGCTCCCTCCTCTTCTTTCAGTGCCCACCCTGCCCCCCAGCACACCATTACAATACAGGACCCCATCCCCCCAACACACACACATTAACACACATTAACACGCACACACTCCCTGCCCTGCCCCCTGAAGAACACAGGCAGGGGGTGTGTGTGAATGGGTGGGTTTCCCCAACTATTTAAGCAGATTCCAACAGATGGTCGAGGAACTTTCCTCCGAGGGTCACATTGCTCTTTCTCCCAATTCACTGACTCCTTCTCATCGGATCTGACTACTTCTTCATTTCTCTCCCCTTCCCTCCACAACCTCTTTCAACTCTTGGGACAAGCAGTTTCTCTTCCCCTGACCGTCAAAAAACGACATTCAAAATCTGTGAGGCTTCCCCAGGACCTTTTCTCTGCCAGCTCAGCTCCCCAAAGACCAGACTCTGTATTCCTTTATTTCGGACACAGAAACTTGTTGTCCTCCCCAGCCTTCCTCCACTGTGGGATCAGACATCCAGCTGCTTCACTCAGCGAGGACGGTGAAGTGAACCATGCCCTCCGACTTTCTAACGCCTTTCCTGGAACTGGATGAAGAGTTCTTCAAGGTAAGAGCCAAATGACTATTTAAACCTTTTATACATATTTACCAACATGCCACATCTAACTATTTCTTCTGTGATCAGCTAAAGCTCTTGCTTGATGACTCTTGATTAATGCAATACTAGAGTACAGTATAAACACCATTTCTTCATGTGGGAAAAGATGATGAAGGGATGAAAAGTTGTTGAACTAATTGCCTAAATTAGTAACAGATTAAGTGTTTTTCTTTGGATGTATCTCATATTCATTTATGAATATGGCCTCATTAATAATACAATAATTCATTTCAGCTTTTTTGGGAAAATCTAGATTGGAGTGAGTCTTTAAAGAAAAGGAAGGATGGGAAGTTTGTTTTATTAGGATTTCTGACACGAAAAGTCTTGTAGTTTCACATTTTGGGGTTAAAACATGATAAAATACTTAATGAAATTGGATGTTTGATTTGTCTTTGTGCATTTGTATGCTGCTTTCGCAATCCAGTTGTTATAATCTAAGGCCTAATTTAGTATATTCTCAAAATTAAACAGTCTCACCTTTCAAGTAAATTTCTCTGGTCGCTTTAGCTGCAGCTTTAAAATCTTCTTTCAGCTCGACTTGGCCCTGCCAGTCTCGCTCCAGTGCTCCAGGAATGCAGAAAGCTTACATCTATTCTTCTCCTCTTTCCTTTTGTGTGACAGAATTTCCGCGGCCTGGAGGCGACAGATGGCTCGCTTACCGGCTCACAGCAGCAACACACTGAAAGAGTCCTCGGCTTCCAGCGTCGCCATTCTCTGTGCCCTGTAACCCTCCCCAACTCCAAGTTCAACAGCAGCAGCAGCACCTCTGAGGTGACCGACTCAGCTGGCTGGGGGTTTAACATAGCCTGCACCCAGCAGTGGAGCAAGGAAAGTCAGCTTCCCTGCTCCTCACTCAGCCACATTCCCTTCAGAGTTGACCGCTCGGTCAGCATGATCGAGGGCAACGTCAGCAGCTTGGGAGGCAGAGAGGACAAAATGGCTAACTTGTCCCCAAAAGTGCTGCTCCCTCCACCAGGCTTCTGCATTAGCAACACCTCTCTCTCCTCCATTGCTTCCCCTTCTGGCACCAGACCCCCTGTTTCCCCGCCTCACATCTCCACCCGGTACAAGACCGAACTCTGCCGCACCTATGAGGAAAGCGGCACCTGCAAGTACGGTGCCAAGTGCCAGTTCGCCCACGGCATGGACGAGCTGAGGGGCCTCAGCAGGCACCCCAAGTACAAGACGGAGCCATGCCGCACTTTCCACACGATAGGATTCTGCCCGTACGGCGCCCGCTGCCACTTCATCCACAACGCTGATGAGATCCTTGATGGCAATGCTGGCATACCTCCACAGAAACAGAAGATGAGGCCTCCTCTGTTGCGTCACAGCTTTAGCTTTGCAGGCTTCTCCTCCTCTCCACAGACTTTCCAACCAGTTGAGGAGTCGCAGCCTTCCTCCTTCCTCTTCACCCGGGCCTCCTCTGTCTCCCCTCCTCAATCCTCCTTAGGGAGCCCAGAGCTCCTCTCCCCTCTCTTCCCTGAACCAGGTGCACTGAAGCATTGTCCCTACCCCATCTCTGGCATCACTGACCTGACCAGGGACATCGGTGATTCGGCTCTGCGTTTCTATGCTGTGACTGATTCTGTCAGCCCCCGGTGTCCCACCTCCACTTTCACCTCCAAAAATCCAAACCTCCCTTACCACCTCCCCAAGCAGCTGCCAGTCTCCCTGCACAGCCTTCAACGCTGCTCGTCAGCTGAATCCCTCTCTGAGGAAGGCTACACCTCCTCCTGCTCCCTCAGCTCTTCCTCCAGCGGCACAGAGTCACCAAGCTTTGAGGGCCGACGCCTTCCCATCTTTAGCCGACTGTCTGTTACAGACGAGTAGGGATGGGTTTTACTGTAGGGCTGAATTTAAAGAGGGATAGATGGCCTAATTGTTTAAATCTATGTGACGAGGAGCTATTGGTTTTTGTGTCCAGTCTAAAAACAATAACTAGCACAATATAGGGTGTAAATAAAGCAGAAACTCCATTATGACAATTAGACATTTTAAAACAGTGTTGAGATAGAAGTCACAGAGGATTAAAACATTAGTTTTTCAGTTCCTCCCTAAATCCAGCTAGGTAAACGTACCTATTTTTGTGCATATTGCATTTCTCATCCAAGCAGTTGTAGCGCTGCTCAGTGTTCGTCCAGTTTTAGCTGACTTTTTTCTTTTGTTTGGTTGTTATGTTTAAGGTTTTTGTTTCTTGCCATTGTTACTGCTGTATACTGTTGTATACCCATTTTTAGAGAGGGTACTTCCTTTAGCTCTGCATTTGCCCATATGCTATTCTTACTCAGTGGGAAGTTCTGTTCAAGAATTTCCTGTACCCTGAAGGATTTTAAAATTAATGTTGTTTGCCCGATGCATGACTGGTGTGCGATCCACTTTTCAATATAGCAATGTTGTTTTTTCACAACTTTACTTGTTTTTCTCCTTACAAGCAGTTTATAGTGATGCCAGCCTGCAGCACTTCTCCAGTCATATGAGGGCTCTCCAACTGTATGTACCCAACCTCTTTTCCACGAGTAAGAGGCTGAATAACTGTATGCTGTCGCTGATTGATTAATTGATTGGTTGTATGGCTGTGTCCACTTGATTGTATTTGTCAGCCATTTTAACTGTCTGGCAATGATTCAGCTAAACTGCCTGAGCAACAAAAGATTAGCACAAGTGTAGGCAACCCACTGACTCTCTAGTTACCAAAGTTAATGTTAGAGTTACCCTAACCTACTCATACTGTTAACACCTAGCCTAGCCTTTAACAACGACAGGTAATATATAGTGTTATGATTATTGTTATTAACACTTTTGTTGATTTATTTATTGTTTTTGTAAAAGTTGTTGAGTTTGCTTTGTGATTGTGTTCATGCTTTTTTATAATACCAGAGAAATTATGCTTTACTTATGCATCATGATGTCCATCTGCTCGGTTTATGCTATCAAGTAGCTTTAAGGAGACTTGCGGAGAGGAGAAAAAAGGAGGAAGAAAAACATTTTGGCATTCAATATGTACGTATGTTGCCTTATTGGCTAATAGGCCAGCAGAAATCAAGACTCACTGAGTTTTCACATCAAAAGCAGCTCCATGTGTAAGTCGGTGGTTTCTCAATTCGACTAGAGACGCCTACCAGTAATACTGCATCTGCAAAATCCTCGATCAGTAGCATTAGCATTAGTTCCTGCTGTTGGTGTGAGCATACAGTGAGTCTACTCTCCTCTCCAATAAGCCTCACACCTCTGACTGTAATAACCTTTCCCAATTGTTAAGTGCTGTTATCTAAATACAAAGCAAAATGGTGGTGAAAGAGGTTTTACCACACATTCATGGCCTTAGTGTAAGTCAGCAGTTGTAAATAAAAATGTGTTTACATCATTTACATCGTATATCTCATTGTGCATGTGTATCAGGACTGCTGCATTATTGCATTTTGGTTGTGCTGTGTGGAAATTCCTACCTGTTTAGAAGCCTGTGTGCTATCTTCTTTCCTTGTGATGTAAACAAACAGGTGAAAAGATGACCTTTGTTTATTGTTGAAGTTTATCTATCAGAGTTGCCTTGATGACAATGTGTTTGTAGGTCGACCTCTGTTGCACGCTAGCTAGCTGAATCTCTGAGCTACAGGTGAAATCAAGCACGTTCAAGTAAAATCAGGCACGGTTTTTATTGTTTGTATTTGTCGTGGTATCGACGCAACCTGTCCTGAAGAGTCGAGAGACGCTCGCTTCTTGTTGCTGTAGCCTTGCAAAAAGCTGTTTTTGTAACTTTTGTTAACTTAAAGACTTATTTATTTTGTTTTTCAAAGCGAAACCTATATTGTGGTGTTTGATATCGTGTTTTTTTTGTTTTACATAATTTAAGTGCATTTGTTGTTTACATTCCATGGGTTATGTTGATATCCTAGCTCTTTATCTTAATATATTTGTCCCCTTTTATTTCAAAATAAAAGTCTTTAAAAAATGAGAGCTCAGCTGTCTTGCATCTCATTACAATTGTGTGTCATTTTGTTATATAGCATGCAGAAGGT
>NC_041367.1:21545463-21590463 GCF_900634415.1 Cottoperca gobio | reverse complement strand
GTCTCTGAATTACAATTGTCTTCAAATACCCCACAAATAAAGCAGCTGAGTAGTGTTAAAAGTGTTTTAAAGCACGCTTAAACCCACTAAAAGTAGGCGATAGATTCCTTTCCCATTGCCACTGGACGAGTACAACTTTTTATATGTTACTTATTTAGTCCCTCTTTCAAACTCCAGAGTAGGTAATCGTTTGAACAGTGGAAAGACTAACAAAGGCGATTATGCTAAGTTTAATTTAGTTTCTGTCGACTTTTAATGAAGTGTGTTTTAAGACGATCAGAAGGGTGAAATTACCCTTCACATAGCGACGCGCGACATATAGCATCGCGTCCACACAGGTGTCATGTTTCCATCACTGCCGATCGGCGCTGGAACCAATAAACAAACACCCATGACTACTGCAGAGTCATTCGTCCCGGGAATGAATGTCGATCGAACCTTTCCCACTGAACCTCTTGATTTTTATTTTGGCGTACATGTTGACAGGTTAGAGTAACCTGGCTCGGCTGCGTGTTGGTTGCCTTCTAGAGATTTGAGGTTGTACCTATTTATTTCTGCATGCTACGCGTGGTTCACAACAAAAAAAGACATAGGAAATTATCTTTTGACAGTATATTGACATCAAACCACCAACATTTCTAATGTTTCAATGTCTATATGTAGAATATGTCACAGACATGAAAAAAGTAAACATTTATTTTTAACTCAACACTGAAATAAAAACCCTCTAGTGCTTTTCTGTGGACAGAATCCCTTCATTTGTTAACACAAGGATTTTATTCTGAAAGATGATTAATTATTATTATTATTATTATTATTATTATTATTATTATTATTATTATTATTATTATTATTATTATTAACAAATGAGCACACTCTTAACCTTTTTCTCTCTTAAATAAATATAAATTATTATTATGAAATTATTATATTATATTATTATGAAAGGCAAACTCAATGTAGAAAGAAATGGGCTGGCCCATTCGTGAGAGACGCAGCAGTTCACTCAGACAATGTGGCCCAGATGTAAGTATTGAACAAGAAAGGGGGTCTTTAGGATTCATCCTCGGGGATAATGAATGTCTGTTCATCATGTCCAAAGGTTGTGGAGATATTTCACTCTGGATCACAGTGTTGGACCAACACACCAACTGACTTCAGCTAAAAATATAAGAAGAATCTGTTGTGTGTTGCTGTAAAGTACCAAGCCTATAAAGGTGCCTGGATTAAAAACACAACAAAACTATAATCACATATGTGTTGCAAATACTGGTTGACATCTCAAGTTATTATGGTTTGTATGTTAATATGCGTATGTGATGCTGGATTTGCACGAATGCCTTGTGCTAAGCAATTCTTTTAAAGCTTGTAGATTTAGAGATGTGAGCGCACCAAAACCCCACTGGAAGTGTGGCGCCCTCTCGCTAAGAGTTGAAATATATTTTTAACTTCTAACAAAACATGCTGAAGATACAGGTGCTGTGGGAAACACGCAAATATGTGTCCTCCCCATTGAAATTAGCAAGGAAAATAAGACTGCACTACAGCATGCACGCAGCTTCACAACCCCCAAAGAGACAACAAAGAAGTTCACACAGGAAGTCATTGCTCAGTCTCTGTGCCATGAGGCTGTGGAGTAGATCCTCTAGTGTTCTTGTACATGTTTGTTTGTGTTACTCATGTACTTTGGCCTTTTATGTTAACTGTGTACTGATGGCAGTCCTTGGTTGCATTGTGTCTGATTGTTTGTTGTACTTCCATCTGCAATGTGCCACTTTCAGTCTCGATGGGAACCTCCTGCTGCAGAGGAGCAGTAAAGTAATCTTCTGAGAATCACTCTGTCACATCAAGCACATTCACAAGAACACAGCACATACTGTATTCACACATGGCATATGAACAGATATCTTGACATCTGGAGAAGTAGTTTTCATGATGACTCAACTCAACTTGTTTTCTTTTGTCCATTAGCAAAAGTTCTGGATGGTATGTAGTACCTGGTAGCTGGTATGTAGTACTCAGGAGAGCTGAGCCGATACTAAAAGGTGGAGTTAAAACACTGCAGGCCATTGATTGTTCAGAGAGAATCTCCACTTGTGCAACACAGGGACTCCTGCATAAACTGGCAATTTTAAATAGCCAAGCTACCGTCAATAGCAGCTGCAAATGTTTCTATTCACTTGACCCAGATTTTAAAAAATGGCAGCCTTCAAAACGGCAGCCTTCAAAACTACGCCGTACAATTGACAAAGTGCTGTTGTTCCTCTGTGTGGTGGCGATGAAAGGATGCAGCGAGTGTCACGTGTAAGAGGATTTCATGGCAGTTTCATTTGATGACGGTATGGCGATCAGCTGAGAATCCCGACTACACGGTGGGGGTACTATCCACAGTGGAAGAAGAAAAACAGAAAAGGACCTGGTACCAAAAGTGAGTCGAATGGAGCCGAGGCATGCAGCAGAAATGAGGCCTTTGACTGGATAATTAACACATTTTCAAGTATCTCTTAAAACGATAGTCAGGTAAAGGAATTTTGAAATAGGTTATGTTTCCTAAATTGATGGGGGACAACATCCACAGTCCTCTTTTTGCGCAAAAACAGATTCCAAAGCTTATCTGAAGCTAATCAGAGGCTTCGCTAGTCTGATTTAGTCAAGTGGGTATCTTCCAAAATTACAACTTTTGTTCTACTAAATTCCCTGTTTGTGTTTCCACGGGCAGTGTTTCCTTGTTAGGCTCCGGCGGAGGGACCATAACACATAGAGGTAATTTAGTATTAAAAATCGTTACTTTGTATGATGCCCAATTGATTTGTCCAACAGAGACTGCTAAAGCCTCAACTGTTGGGTGCTATAAACTCCAACCAGCAGCATTTCAATACCTGTGTGTGTGTGTGTTTATGTGTGTGTGTGTGTGTGTGTGTGTGTGTGTGTGTGTGTGTGTGTGTGTGTGTGTGTGTGTGTGTGTGTGTGTGAGTGTGCGTGTGTGTGTGTGTGTGTTTCTAAACATTGCATGAATTGAGTAGTAAGCAAAGGTAGCATGGTCTTAAATGACAATAACTTTAATGCTGGTAAACATCACAGAATACATTTATTTTAGCACTAACGTCCACTCATGACAAATGAAGAGTAAAAGACCCTGGAGCTGTATATCAGCGAAGGAGAGAGGTAGAGAGGTGATGCCATCTAGTGGAAGCTTTAGTTAAATACACTGTGTGTGTGTGTGAGAGAGAGAGAGAGAGAGAGAGAGAGAGAGAGAGAGAGAGAGAGAGAGAGAGAGAGAGAGAGAGAGAGAGAGACATAGTGTGCATTTTTGAGATTGTGTGTGCATGTGACAAAGCAGAAAGAAGTCTACAGTACACACTTACATTTTCAGAATTACATTGCTATATTGAACACAATGAGTATACCTCAGAAAAATGTCTCATTCTTGTTACATGAATAAAGGAAACAAAAATACTTGCTGTATCCACAAACATATTTCTATCTAAACTACACACTTGTGGAGGAAAAACATTGCACCAAACACTTGGTCATATTCTTTACCCTGTTTACTTGTTCTCTGGTCAGGCATTACCTAATTGAATAATTGCTTTTCTTAATTTAAAACTTTATTTTATTTAGAAAAAATAATTGTTTTATAAAAGTAAGGTATCAAAAAGTATTCAAGTAACCAATCCTTTCTGAACTGGGTGCAGGCTCAATCACACTTTATGGGTTCAATCAGAGGGTTATTATAATGCATTAATGTTCTTAAAAGATTCTTGCTGTTCGGAGTTGTATTCTCATGATTGTTTGCACTTATTGTAAGTCGCTTTGGAGTAAAGCGTCAGCTAAATGAACTGTAATGTAATGCATTACACAGTGCACTGTTCATATTGAGCTTTGCAACTGCAGAAAAACTACACAAGAAAACATATACTCTGTCACCCACCAACTCATCCCACAGCCACAGACAGTTATGCTGGTTAAGTAAGAACAGATTCAGTTGACCAGACCAGCCCACAACAACAGCCAGAGAGAGAGAGAGAGAGAGAGAGAGAGAGAGAGAGAGAGAGAGAGAGAGAGACAGAGAGATATGGTTGTAAATTGAAACAAAACAAAACAACAACAAGACAAAACTACAATAATCCTAATCTGATTTCCAATTTCCCAGGTAAATGGAATGTAGCAAAAGAACTGAGCGACCGTTCATTTCAAAGAGGCTGCAAAGACAAACTGTAAAACACACAACAGACATTTCTTATCACAACGTCTAACTGATACGTTAGTGTGTGTGTGTGTGCGTGTGTGCGTGTGTGTGTGTGTGTGTGTGTGTGTGTGTGTGTGCGCGCGTCTGCGTGTGTGTGTGTCAGATTAGTCAAACCACAATGTGTTAATATTGCGGCTGCTCATGAGCCATTTCTTGTTGCAGCGATTGAGTTTGTCACTTGAGCCTACTCATTTTCTATGTGTTATAAATAAAGTTGCAAAAAAACATCCGTCCGCCGTCATGTTAGTGCGGTTGGATTCTTGTAGCACCGTGGATGTCTTTTCCTGAGTCCTTGTGAATTCTCCTCAACATCTTTCCTTGATCTCGTTTTCCTTTTAGGTCAAGGAAAAGTGGTTTGTCCCCAAATGTAATTAATAATCTCCTTTGATTTGCATGGAAATACTGGTTGGTCACTATGTTTACATTTTCATAAGAAACTTTGTTTGGTTTCTTCTCTATGTCACGTAGCTCAGTGAGCAATAACTGCTACACCCCTGACACACACAAAGCAATTATATGTGACATGTGAGAGACCGACTTCCTCGGGTTCAGAACAAAGTCTTCCTGCTTCAAGACAAAAGCTGAAACCACTAGGGGGCAGGTGAATTTCACCGCAAGAGGAGGAACAATTCATTCACAACCATTGAAGACATTAACAGACACTGGCACACTGCCACAAACATTTACAAAAGTTGGGGAAAAGGTGTCAGAGAAAACTCTTCGGTATGTTTTCTGTATTGAAAGACTTTGTATATAAATAGAAATGGAGGCGACTTGTTTTTAAATGATCTTATATCAATCTCTATGAAAAGAGAAATAATAAGGGATGTACTCTTCTCTATGCTTCCTTCTCTGACATTTGTATATTTTGCAACCTGCAAGGATTCTTCTTCCCAGCATTGATCTGTAGTTTATTGCTGTTTATTGACACACTACCACCACAACAACTGTGGATCAGTGGAGTAGCATGAAACAGGGGACATCATAGCATTTCATGCATTACACAGAAAAACAAGGATCTACTCGTCTTAACAAATGATTCCTAAACTAGGCGGAGAATATTACAACAGGAAGGGTGTTGGGAAGTCTCACAATGGATGCAGCACATGCAAATCATGGTAACCAAGTCTCCAAGGAATTATGTTTGTATAAAACATCTTTGCATTATCACAATAATGAGGATACATTCATGCTGAAGAAACTACACATTGTCAGTTAAATCTCTTTTGAACAATTTTATGTAGAAACAAATCTGATTAGTTATATCTGCCAAGTTTCAGATTTGTGGCTGCAAAGAGGAAAAATGCAATTAGTGCTCTGCTTTGGACTATAGCTCCCGACCACTGTCTCAACCAAAAAGTGAAATGTGGGGTTTTACTTACAGTGTGATTCATCAGATTGCTTGCATGCTCTGCACTGTTGGACTACTGAGGCCTCCAAGAACCAGATGTCAGCAATTAAGGTAGATAATAAAGTAACTGGTTGAACGATTCCTAAATCTATTCAAATAAGCACAAGGTATTTATTTTCTAATATTAAGTGAAATAATTTTAGCATGGCCACGCAGACTAACACGTGAGTACTATACAATTAAGTTAAAACAATAAGAAAAAACAATATAGCATATGTACATATATGAAAAAGTGGGGTTGTGCAGTGCAATAATAAAAGTATTTATATTTATTTAGTGCAGACAGTGAGTGAGTGGGTGTGTCTGTGGGTCTGGAGGTTGAGAAGCTCTGGTGGTGCGTGCAGCCAGGCTCCTGTATCGTTTGCCTGACGGTAACAAGGAGAACAGTCTGCGTGCTGGGTGGCTGTGAGGACGAAGCGAGGGGGTGCGGGTGGTTTTCTTGTTTCTGCCCCTTTGAATATAATGCAAAAACACCCAAAAAACTGTCAGAAAGAGAGCGACATGCCTTATGGCCAGGAAAACCTCTCATCTCCCACATCTGGCAACTACTCGACTAGGATTTTGTTTATGAATAAAAGCATCCTTTATTGTTGCAGCACTTGACCTCTCACTGTCACGAAAGGTTAAATGTGACCCTGAAGATTTCCTCCTGTCCCTTAATAACAAACGGACACACCGCCTCATCCTCCAGTCGCACAGGATGTTGATGTACAGAGGACAGAGGATGTCTGTGACGTAAATACTCCTGTACAACACAAGCTTCTTTTCAGATCTGTGACACACTCACATGTATGAGATGATATTCAAGCTGCTTTACAATCCTCGTCACATACAATAGGTTTTTTGTGCACAAAACATGTTGTAGAGAATTTGCTAATGCTTTAGATTGTGGCTGTTGTGTCTCGTCAACTATATTAACTGTATTCATGTTTAGGTCAGGCTTTTGTTTAGTTTAATGTTAGTCTGTGGTTGTCATGTGCTCTTTCTGTAGTTAGATTTACTCATGTCTCGTCGTGCACTTCCTGTTTTATTTTATTATTTATTATTTTATTATCTTATCCCTCCTTCCAGATCCCTTTACTTCCTTCCTTGGTTTGATTGTCTGCCCCGCCCCTGATTGTTTCCATCTGTGCCCTCTCACCTCATGTTTAAATAGTCCTGTCTCCCCTGGTCTTGTGCCAGTTCGTACTTGTTCATGTGTCGTGAGTCTCGTCGATTGAGCAGGTCAGGTTTTGTCAAGTTTAGTTTATTCTATGTGCCTCATTGTGAGAGACTTTGTTTTGAATTTAGATTTTGATATCCTCTTATAGAGTGATCTTTTGTTTTGTACTTTGTTCAATTCTTTGTTCTCCTTGTGAGTGATCATTTATTTTGATACGTTGTTTGTTAATCCTCTATTCGCTAATCCGCTATTGTTTAGTACTTTGTTTTTTCAGTAAAGTATTTTATGTTGTTACTTTACTTCTGTCTCGGAGTCATGCTTTTTTGAGTTCACCAATCTTGTTACAGAGTTGCAGTACAGTGGCCTGCAACGTATAGTATGATTCTTCCCAATATGAAATTCTGGTGTAGCAGTTACCTGAACCACCAGATGTGTTGCACAGAACCATATGAGAAGCTGTCATTGGAATCTGTTTGGAAAAGGGCAGGCACTTTCCCAAAATAATTGGAAGGGGATCTGGTCAACCATCTGTCAAACTCTTTTCCATCAATAAAAGCCTTTAGTGCCATTCTTTGCTCATATTTAAATTAATTTTTCCAGTTCTGATATAACTGATGCTATTGCAGTATCTATGTCAGGGATCACCAACCTTTTTGATACTGAGAGCTACTTCAAGGGTACTGAATAATACGAAGGATACAAACAAACTTCCTGAATAACATAGTTGCACAGTTCACCTTTAATCATACCTGTCAACATTGGAATTTCAAAATAAGGGAAATTGTTTGGCGGACTACGCCCATATCTTGAACAGCTCTCAGCCACCAATGTAAACGTAAACACATAAGGGACGGGTATATACATTCAGGAAATACATGTTTATTTAAAGTATGTATTACTTGTACAGACACGTTTATAAGATTTATGTATTTTATTTGATGATGGATGAGTTGTGTGGCTTTTGTTTCCTCCACGAGGACTTCCTTGCGATGTCAGAAACATGTCGCGACACTGCGACTGAAATCATCGCAGAAGCTGAATGTTACATTATTTTTGGCGCAAAGCATCGACATCTTTCCCTCAGCTCTGGTCCCTTGGTCTGCCTCCGACACAGTTCTTGTCACACATGAAGTCATTGACAGTGTATGGTTTGTTCCTCTTGACGTGCTTGTGCTTGGACGATTTTTCTTGCTGGCGAACATCGCTTATTCCGTCGTGTGCGATGCTAACATCTGAATGACACACTTTACAAAAAGCACGAGTTTGCCCGACTCTGCTTTTATTAAATAAGGGAAGGTCTCCTCTCATTTGTCTAGTTACTTACATAAAGTTTTAACTTGTTTGGCAGGTACAACTGCGTCTCCATCTATCTTCCGTTCACTGTGACTCTCATCATATGTTCTCGTCTTCTTCTGTGTTATTGTTCCTGTTTTCTTCTGTGTGTTTACTGGCGGATAACGTTTTTCAGCTAAAGTTAAACATAATACTGCTATCTGCTCTACCGGAGGCCACTTTACACTTTTTTTAATACGCCTATTTTTTATTTTTTGAAAGGTTAAAAATACGGGATTATCCCGGGAAAAACGGGAGGGTTGACAAGTATGCCTTTAATGATAATATTATCATTAATAATCATAATAAATATTCATATATGTGAAGAGACTGTCTGATCACATGTTAATTATAACAATGATTACAATAATTTATGGTAGGAAACAGATATATTTAAACATGCAAAATTATTTATTTATGTTCTCAATCTATTTCAACATTTGAAAGTCAGAGTTATCACATCTCTGATATTTTTGTAAATATCTTTGACAGTTTTGTATGAATGAGCACATTTGTAGCATTTGGTTCAAAATCACACCAACAATTAAGGAAATCATTAACTGTCACATCTTCAAATCATAACCTGTTTGTACAAACCACTAACTTTGTAACATCAGAGAGAGGAGATCACATCGGAACCTTTCTTCTCATCTTTGAACAGTGTTTTCAATAACATCATTGCACCTTTCAAGACCTCTTCGTCCGAAAAGGCTTTCGTGTTCCTTATTTAAAATGTGCGGCTCTAAATTAAGCTTCCGTTGCTTTTTGTGACTTGTTGACCGGCCTCGTGACAAGACACAGCTGTCTGCCAGCTGAGTAGTTAGCATGGTAGCTTTTCGTCTCCCTGATGGTAACAAGGAGAACAGTCTGCGTGCTGGGCTGCTGTGAGGAGGAAGTGAGGTGGTGCGGGGGGATTTTCTTGTTTCTGCCACTTTTAATCTAATCTATTAAACAAACTATAAAACAGGAACATGGCTGCTTTATAACCAACAGTAACAAGTTCCTGATCATAACATTGAAATCAAACTTAAGATGTGCAGCCTTTTAGGTATGGAGCTAAATGCGGGCCAAAAGTTTTTATCATTTGAAAAGAAAATGATCTGATCTTGAACTTTGAAAAACAAAGTATAGTGTGTAAAAAAATGTATAAAAGGTTTTTCAGGATGAATATTATTTTTGATTCAGTTCTGTAATTGAGTTCTGTAATAGATTATTTATTTTAATGTTTCACTTTCATATATATTTCCTCAACCTTCTCTGTTTTGCTGCTCATATTTCAACACCCCTCTCAGTTGAAGCCCCCCACGCCAGATCAGCGCCAAAAGTCTGAAAGTGGAAAAAAGATCTGAATCTGAAAACATAAAATCTGAATATTTATGAAAGTGAAGAAACAAATGTTTTAATCAAAAAAACATATATAGGGTCCGTTTAAATTATGCTTCCTAATTAGGGCAGTGACGTATTGCAGCCGTTTAATTTAGATTTCACTTTTGCAGTTTGAACCCAGATCTCCTCCTCATACTTCCTCCTCTGACTGCTGAGTGCAACCTACATCACCAGTTGCAGCTGCACACAGGGCGAGTTTAATCAGTAAAAGTGATGTGTTATTTACAATCAGGGTGGTGATGAAGCGACTCTGAGAAACTCACCAGCAAAACAGCGCTCTGGATGTTTTTGATGATTACAGAGATCAGATTTGAACACCAAGCCTGCATGAGACTACGGTAAACTACGTCCTCATTCTTACAGCGTAAATGTAACGCTATAACTCATGTTTGCAAGTAGGCTACAATTTAATGTTAAGAATAGCTTCTGCGTTAAGAGATATGACAGAATTGGCTTCCAACACACTTAGGATGGCGTCTATCCGACCGATGGAACCGTTTTAAATATTTCATACAATGTGTTTATGGAGGAATACTGTGTAGATTTGAGCTCACATGATACATATGAGTTTAAATACTTTAATTTTATATAAAGGATATGTGCATCCTGTAAACATATAGGCCTGTCAATTATCTGTAAATAAACACGTGTGCATGAATTATGACCACCACAGTCAGTATTTTTTTACCAAGTGTTTTTATTGCTCTTTAGAAAACAAGATTTGAACTTTTTTTTTTCAGCTTTTTCAAAGAGGTGCACTCAGGTGGACAACATGCGTTTTTGTTTTCAACTGAAGAATATGTATTTAACAAACAAATTAATAAAATGATATATAAAGATGTGAAAACTATAAAATAATATGTGTGTGTATATATAAAGAAAATGTGCATACATATCCAAAACACCATTTAGGAATACTCTCTATTTCACTCTCCTGTATAGAGCACATGGAAAGAGTAACCTACACACACCACTAAAGTTAGACTGTCCGTTAGAGTCTCTGTTACAGTAACTGTTCTTACACTGACCAAAAATATAAATGCAACACTTTTGTTTTTGCTACCATTTTTCATGAGCTGTAATCCAAGATCTAAGATTTTTTCTATGTACACAAAAGTGATATTTTATAAAAAAATCTTTAATGCTGCTACTCTATGCCACTTTAAACTAATTTAAATGATTTTTATTCTGTAATATTAAATCTGCTATTTTATCTCTTTACTTTAGCATTTTAATGGTGATATTTTTTACAATCTTTAATGCTGTTACTCTATGCCACTTTAAACTCATTTAAATGCTTTCATTCTGTACTGTTCATTGTTGCTATAACTGGTTTAACATTGAATGTGTATACATTTAAGAGTTTCTCTGATAAATGTGTTTCATGTTGTTTACACAATTAGTGGAAAAGTGATTAAAGAATATTATTGGAGAAAAACTGGCTTTAACCGATAGATTTTGATAGATTTGTTTATGAAGCGGGCTTTAAACCTAGATTTTGCCAAAAGAATCTGGACTCACAGAGATGTCTGTGTTTTAAACGTTAAAAGGTCAATAAAGAGGTTGACACGGTAAACGTAAAAAGTACGAAGACTACCAAGAATGGGTAGCAAAAGGAGTAAACCAGTTGAAAGGCCACAGGTGTCCATTGCTGATGTCATGCTTTCAAAATATGGCCCTGATAGTTTAAAACATTTACAAGAATGGTGTGATGAATGTGGTTTCCCAGCAGGAGGGTCGTTAAGTACGGCACAGATAGGGAAACTAGGCATGATCTCCAATGTTATTTTATACTATTTTAACACTATTTCACACTCATTTACGTCAACACTGTGATTAGTGTACTGCAAATGCTCTTATTTGGTCTAATTTTATACTAATTGTTATGTTTTTTCTTTGAAGCACTTTGGGCTGCAATTCTTGTATGAAAGGTGCTATACAAATAAAGTGGGTGTGCCTAAGGCTGGTCACAATAAAAGTATATATATATATATATATATATAAATATATATATGGCCTTTTATTGTGACCAGCCTTAGGCACACCCACTTTATTTGTATAGCACCTTAAAAGCAGACAATAAAAGTGTGTATATATATATATATATATATATATATATATATATATATATATATATATATATATATGTATAATATTATGTATATATATATAATGTATATATATGTATCTATATATATGTATATATATGTATATATATGTATATTATATATATCTTAGAGAGGTATAGAGAGAGATAGGAGAGAGAGAGATAGAGAGATGAGATAGAGTAGAGAGATAGAGAGAGGAATAGAGGAGAGGGAGAGAGAGAAGATAGAGAGATATAGAGAGAGAGAGATAGAGAGAAGAGAGAGAGATAGATAGATATAGATAGAGATGGAGATAGAGAATATATATGTATATATTAGATGATAGAGAGAGAGAGAGATAGGTATAGATATAGAGATATATAGGTATATAGAGAGATATATATATATATGTATATAGATATATATATATATATATATATATATATATATATATATATCTATCTCTCTCTATATATATATATATATATATATATATATATATATATATATATATATATATATATGGCCTTTTATTGTGACCAGCCTTAGGCACACCCACTTTATTTGTATAGCACCTTTCATACAAGAATTGCAGCCCAAAGTGCTTCAAAGAAAAAACATAACAATTAGTATAAAATTAGACCAAATAAGAGCATTTATATATATATATATATATATATATATATATATATATATATATGGGGTTGGCAGACCGGGGTGGTGGTTCCCCTATTTAAAAAGGGGGACCAGAGAGTGTGTGCCAACTACAGGGGTATCACACTTCTCAGCCTCCCTGGTAAAGTCTACTCCAAGGTACTGGAAAGGAGGGTTCGGCCGGTAGTCGAACCTCTGATTGAAGAGGAACAATGCGGATTCCGTCCTGGTCGTGGAACAACAGACCAACTCTTTACTCTTGCAAGGATCCTGGAGGGGGCCTGGGAGTACGCCCATCCGGTCTACATGTGTTTTGTGGATCTGGAGAAGGTGTATGACCGGGTCCCCGGGTGATACTGTGGGAGGTGCTGCGGGAGTATGGGGTGAGGGGGTCACTTTTGAGGGCCATCCAATCCCTGTACGCCCAAAGCGAGAGTTGTGTCCGGATACTCGGCAGTAAGTCGGACTCGTTCCCAGTGAATGTTGGCCTCCGCTTTATCACCAATCCTGTTCGTGATTTTCATGGATAGGATATCGAGGCGTAGTCGTGGAGGAGAGGGGTTGCAGTTCGGTGACCTGAGGATCTCATCGCTGCTCTTTGCAGATGATGTGGTCCTTATGGCATCATCGGTCTGTGACCTTCAACAGTCACTGGATCGGTTCGCAGCCGAGTGTGCAGCGGTTGGGATGAGGATCAGCACCTCCAAATCTGAGGCTATGGAGAGATTATATCTCCTCACTGGCCTGGGAACGCCTCAGGATCCCCCAGTCGGAGCTGGAGGATGTGGCCCGGAGAAGGGAAGATTGGGGTTCCTTACTAGAGCTGCTGCCCCCGCGACCCGATCCCGGATAAGCGGTAGACGATGGATGGATGGATTGATATATATTTTATATATATATATATATATATATATATATATATATATATATATATATATATATATATATATATATTATATATATATATTATATATATATATTTATTATATATATATATATATATATATATATATATATATATATATATTATATATATAAATGGAATTACAGCCAAAAAAGTTACTGCAGATGAAGTTTTTTCAAGAACAACAATAGCAGTATTGTAATTGATAGCCAGTGATGCATGATGTCCAATTTAGTGGACAGATGATTAATCGCAATTTCCTCCCAAATATAAAATCAATACTTTGACAATTTATAAATTATATGATTTCATAGTTGTTACTTGATGTCACCAACATTTTTATACCTGCAAGGGTCTCTTTCCATAGAAGGATTGGCAAGATATTGATGAGTGACTGGATATTTCTGGCTGTCTGTCGGCCATCTTGGTTTTGGCCACTTACAACGGCTTGCCACTGAGTAGCAGTGTATGGGATGATGCAATAGTGTTCACTTTAGTGGCTGATGTGCAATTATACCTTCAAATCCATGCATATACAAGAAAACAGCTTTTGATTAGCTGTCCACTGTAGTGACCTCTATGCGTGTAAGGCGTGAAAAAACTTTTTAAACCAACACACATTTGATTATATTATTTATTATATAATTTATTTGAGTGTGTGTGTGTGTGTGTGTGTGTGTGTGTGTGTGTGTGTGTGTGTGTGTGTGTGTGTGTGTGTGTGTGTGTGTGTGTGTGTGTGTGTGTGTGTGTGTGTGTGTGTGTGTTAAAAATAATAATAATAATTATACAAACAAAATAGTGAACTTTAGAAACTCTGAGGTCGCAAGTAAAATTCCAGGGGCAAATTAAGTTAAAAGTGTGATGTCATTGAACATTAGATGAACATTGAAAACTGTTTTGCTTGCTGCAGTTATTCTGCCTGTTTGTGAGTTTATCCTTTAAATGTGTGAGACTTGCTTCTCTCTGAAACATGTTTCCTGTAGTGATGAACACAGAATTATCACTGAGCTCTACTCTCTAGGAGTTTATTTTTATCTTTTGGTTTTGACTTTACGGCTTATTTACTGCCCAACCAGACTTTGCACCTTCATCAACCACATTTCCAGCAACAGTACTTTACGGATAAATCCACTGCACGTTGCCCAGCACCAGACCACAGACACACAAAGTTAGAGACTTAGTCACTAGTTGGTCATTTCTGCTGCCCCACTATTCACCTATTCTGAGGAGGGAGAAAACAGCACCCTTTGTAACATCACTTTCAGTCCACATACTGTACACCTGCACCACACCTCTGTTTGTTGGAAAGAATACTTCAGAATTTATTTTAATTAATTTTATGACCCCAACAATGATTATGCATTTTGAATACGCTACAGCTCTGGAGGTTTTCAGTACATGCCGAGGGGTTCCACTTATTGGGGACTGAGAGCACTATCAGCTCAACAATCATCATCTGATAACTCTGTAGTGGTGTTAAGAGTTATTAATCATGTACAGTACTTTGCATAACTTAGTTTTGTACAACTACACATGACAACTTGGACCACAAACACACATGCACTACTGAACTGAAGATAGTCAGAATCAGGACCAGGCGGCAACCTCCAGGTCTGACAAGTGAAGCCAATATGGAAGTACCTTTTTAAACTTGCATTCTCCATATCCACTTGCATATCCAGCAGGGGGGCGACACCACTGGCTGCAAAAAGCAGTCTGATTGTATAGAAGTCTATGAGAAAATGATATTACTTCTCACTTGATTTATTTCCTCAGTTAACTTTGCTTAATGAGTTTATGTTCTCAAGTTTCAAGTCCTCAATACAGCACAATGTTCATTTAGTAAATGGTGGTCCCATTTAAAGTAAAATAGAAGATAAAGCAGGCTATGTTTTAGGGCGTGGCTACCTTGTAATTGACAGGTCGGTACTACGGTGTGGTCTGGCCTGGGTTCTTCAAAGTTAATACTTTGCGCCACACTTTTGTGTCACAAAACCGAGGTGACGATGTCCAAAATGCCATACTCGAAGCTTCAAAATCCTAGTCCAAAAACCAATAGGTGACGGCACTGTGACTACCGTCACTTCTCATACAGTCTATGATCAGGACTGAACGTCGGGTTGTATGAACTGTGAAGCATTCACTTACTGTTATACATACTGAAGTGCTTTTGGATGATGGCTTAGAAAAAAAGGGTAACGAACTCTCGGTCAGTGACTACAAATCTGATTTCCACCACTGACTGGACATCTTCTCCATAGCAATGATGGCTGAGACTCATGGGTATTGTAGTATTTAGAGCCAATTACTATATACATATACTGACAGAAAAAGACACAATTTCTCAGAAGCGAAGTTGAAATAATTAAAACTGGTCGCCATAACATAAACCTATATGATTGTTAAAGTGTGTGAGCGACTGGAGGGTTTTTAAGTTGAGAAACATTGATGATCAGGGTGGGGAATACTCCCAGAAGCAGTAGCTCTTCCCTCTTCACAAATCTATAGAGGTGGAAGATCACAATACAATCACTTTCCTATTGAGTAATGAAATGAAGTCTTGAACACCTGACAGCTTCCTCTAACAGTTCCTCCACTGAGGGTGTCTGAGCAGCGGAAGATGAAGCCCCTGAGAGAAAATAATCACTAATTTCTGCTTATCCATATTTCTCCATCTGGATCTGAGCAGAAACCAGCAGAACTGAGGCAATATGTTGACGAGCCATAATCAACTCCCGCCTCAACTAAAGAAGTTCAGACGATTTGTGTACATCAGTCCTGTCATCACCATCCTCGCTCTCGCCCAGCTGCTGTGGACCTACAGGTGAGCAAAATTCTTTTTTTTAGTTCAAATATAATAGTGTATTTTTTTCAGTTTCAATTAATTTTTTCAAATGATCTAAACCAGGGGTAGCCAACACGGTGCCCGCGGGGCACTTGGTCGCCTGCAGGGACTATGTGAGTCGCCCGCAGGGCATGTTCTAAAAGTAGCACTAGTCACCATGAAGCTCCATCTAAAATTTGTAAAATTTGTAAATTTCCATGTAAATTTGCTGTTTTGTTTTTTTAAATCAATGACACTTGCATTATTCATTTATTTTAAATGACAATATTAAATATAGAATTAAAAAAACTAAAATGTTTTATAAATATATGAACTCTGACCCTGTAGGGTCTTTTTCTGCACTGCGGGCAGAACAAGCCGAGAGTTAAAGCAGCTTTGGGCAGCAGCATCTCTTTTCATCCAAGCCGGTGAACAAGTCACACAAAGCAACAGAAGCTTTATTTAGAGCTGCACATGTTTGTTACAAAGTTAGTGGTTTGTACAAACAGGATATGGTTTGAAGATGTAACAGTTAATGATTTCCTAACTTGTTTTACAGAA
The DNA here is from genome assembly GCF_900634415.1 of Cottoperca gobio. Classification (NCBI taxonomy): domain Eukaryota; kingdom Metazoa; phylum Chordata; class Actinopteri; order Perciformes; family Bovichtidae; genus Cottoperca; species Cottoperca gobio. Next base: position 21,573,893 of record NC_041367.1, on the reverse strand, counting down.
GTGATACTTTGTGCTAAAATATAACTGGTGTGATTTTGAACAAAATGCTTCAAATGTGCTCATTCATACACAACTGTCAAAGATATTTACAAAAATATCAGAGATGTGATAACTGTGACTTTCAAATGTTGAAATAGATTGAGAACATAAATAAATTATGTTTAAATATATCTGTTTCCTACCATAAATCATTGTTAATAATTATTGTGAGGAATAATTAACATTAACATGTGATCAGACAGTCTCTTCACATAGATGAATATTTATTATGATTATTATTATTATTAATGATATTATCATTAAAGGTGAACCGTGCAACTATGTTATTCAGGAAGTTTGTATCAAACAAGTAGCCCTTCGTATTATTCAGCACCCTTGAAGTAGCTCTCAGTATCAAAAAGGTTGGTGACCCCTGCTCTAAACTTTTGGCACGGATAAAGCTCTATACATAGGTTACTATATATGGAACTATTGAAACTACTTTTTGTACCTAATATAAACTGTTGACAGCGCAGGTGGAGAAGGAAACATTAGCGTGGCTTAAATGTGCAGCAGGTTTTCATATCTTAAATGAATAAAGTTGTCGGCAATGTTTCACTTTAGCAGATTATGAGACAATGAGCCCCTGGGCACAGACCCACCAATTCTCCTTCATGGAAGCAAGACACAGACTTTATAAGCCTCTTGTTGTTGTTTTGTGTCTCTTTGTAGTTTTTGTCACTTTGTAATTGTTTTGATGTTTTTGTAGAGATGTTTTGTCTGTTGTTTGCTCCTTTTTTTTTGCAGTTGTTTTGTGTCTCTTTTATACTTGTTTTGCATCCCTGCAGTGGCTTTGTGTCTCTTCTGTGGCTGTTTTGCCACGTCATTGGTAGTCTCTCTGTGGTCTCTTTGCAGCTGTTTTGCATCTCTATAGTCTTCTACATGTGTATGTGTGTAAGATCTGAATATGTCCCCATGATTTTAAATGTACCCTGCAGGAATATCACTCTTTGATTTGAACACAGACCTGATGTCTATTGTAATTTTCTGATGTTATCCATGTATATTTATTAGAATAAGTGGTTTCTCTTTTCATATCTTTTGACCAGTTTAAAACATTTAAATTATCATACAGTATGTCCAGCTATACAGTGCTGACCTGAGGTTATTACTGATGCAATGGCAGAGGAGCAAAAGCAGTCATATGCATCCATTTCAGTGTTTTGTTAGAGGGATCTTCTTTACTTCTTTACTTTGTGCTGATTCAGGGGCGGAGACCTGCATGCCTCATTAAGTCACCTGATGAATAACCTTTTTATGGATTTTATTTTCAGATGTTGTGCCAGTTAAGTAATAGACAAATGGAAGAAATTGCAGCAGCTGAAAGGTTGATCAAGTTATATTATCCGTCGTCTTTGTGTCTACTTCTTTCTGGTATTTGTTTCACCACTGGCATTTTTCTTGTGAAAGAGGAGTCGATTTGACAGGATTTCCTAGATACTGTGATCTCACTTTCTGATAGTAGTATGCCTTTTGTTATTGGCATAGTATTATCCGAAAGCAACCAGGTGCCATCCAGTTGTGCCAACTATTGTCCGTTACTAGTTTTGTCATATTGTCTCATATTTCTATGATATGTGGCGATGGTGGTCGAGGGATTAGGTTTCCAAACAGAACACCAGAAGGTTGTGAGTTCAATACCAGGCTGCCACCATTCAGTCCCTGAGCAAGTTGCTTTACCCTGAGCTGCTGCAGGGAGACTGTCCCCGTATTAGTTCACTGTAAGTCTCTCTGGATAAGAGCGTCTGCTAAATGACCTGTAATGTAATATGGCTAGCTTCATTTCCATAACTGACTTTTATTTATTTTTTCTGTTGTAATTTTGTGACGTTGTAATGTGAAATTGTAGGTTGCAACTTCCTATTTACTGGTGGCATTGGGGCAGGAGAGATCATATAAAACGTAGAGCTTCAGCAGATTCAGCTGACTATTGCAATAAGGAAGGTTTTTTCATTAACACCCAAGTGAAAAAAAATGATATTTAAAACATCTCAATACAATACAATTTTTCACTGGGTTGGTTAGCATCTCTTTGTGGTCTGTTTGCTTGTCTTTGTAGTTATTTGACTTTTCAATAAGGAATGTTAACTGTCAATAATCTGTACACTGTTTTTACTGGCTTTTTCAAACAAACATCTGTAACTTTGAGTGGCATTTCTTCACACTTGGTTTTAACACCCCAACTGAAGAAAGGCTCATGGTGTCATGTGCTACGGGTTTGTTTTCTCACTTCCACATCTGACAGGAAAATGCAGCAATCTCTCTTTATTGTATCAGAGAGATGCAAAACAATGTGAGGAGGGAAAATAGTCACACAAATTATTTTATCTAAGGTGGTTTTTACACTTGCCTGAGGTGGAAATAATGACGTACATGAAGCATGTGACTTATTTGTCGCTAAAGCTTCCCTTGAAGAGATTAAAATGAGAAAACATCAGATCTGTGTGGACCAATGAGGAGACTATAATGTCTATAATTAGGTTGTTTCGCCAGTTGATTTGTTAGAGTCACATGCACACTAACCATCTTCTTAACCTGGCAACATTATTGTGGAGACTCTTGTCCACAGTCAGGGATAAGGATGACAAAGAGGAGGTGTAGTGTCACACACACAGCTTTATTGGCACACAGGTAAGCTTTCTATTACAGGCACAGCGTCGTGGCTCACCAAGCGTCTCCGTCTTCTCTGGAACCCAGCCTACTGCAAGAGAACAGAACCAGGCCATCACCGTGCATTTATTATGTGACTGATTACCTGATTCCGTTCAGCTGTCTGGCCTCCAGCTGGGACACTCCTGTCTCTCCCCAGCAGCCGGCGCCCTAACCACACCGGACTGCCACAATTATCAAGCACGTTACGATCTCATAATACTTCGTGAATTTGCTCTTTTCACACAGCGACACACACAGAAGGACTCAAAGCTCCCGCTTCACAAGTTCCTTTGTCTTTTACACACGCGTACGCAGAGCACGTAGTGACGGTGTCAGGACCGTCCACACACGGCGGTCCTGTTTGGCGCGCCCCCAACCGGCGCACTCACCCACACACACTCACTCTCTCTTCCACACACAAACACATTTTTGGAGAAAACCAAAATGTATTTATTCATAAATAGAGTTCTTCCACTAGAACGCAACACCCTAGCCACAGACTGCATCCAAAGACATGTTGTTAACCTTGTTTCTTGGGTTTCACTGGCATTCCAACAATAGAAGTTCAGATTCATTTGTGAATTTGCCCGTTTAACAGACACAAACAGAAGGACTCAAAGCTCCACATGTTCCTTTGTCTTCTACACATGTATGTGCACGCATATTTGATATTTGATTGTTTAGTATTAGATATTGTATGATTTGACATTTATTATCATATTAATAAAAACTTTTTGGAATATAAATGCCTGTTTGTTTAATGTTATACAAAAGTGACTATTGCCAAACCTCTACTATTAAATCATTCCGAAATCTTTCAACCTTTACTAGCTATGGATATGGTCATTTTGTTATAATTATTGATTTAATTATTAATCAGATTTCCCAACTGATTGACTAGTATATTTTATGAGACTACATTAACTGACTACATAATTTCCTTCGCAAAACAGAGGAGAGAATGTGAATGCGCAAAGCAGCAACGCAGTAGACACTAAAACGTGCACATACATTAGATAAATAACATAAGCGTTTAGTTTATTTAATAAAAGAGCACTTGTTCAATGTGAAAAGTGAGTTGTGAATATTAAAACATTTCAGGGGGGTTTCATGGTTTTTAATTGTTTGACTGGCTCTGTTTAATGGCACCTGACAGGAGAATTAGTGCCACCAGATGTTTGTCTCGATGCACCCATTTCCTAATTTTCACATAACAGTAGTGGATGGAAACACTATAAGGTAACAATAGATAACGTTTCATCTTTCCCCCCTGGTCTTTCTAAGTGGTATTATTGTTGGCGCAGCTTTCACAAAGCCAACCGGATCGATTTCCGTTTTCCTCAGAGCGTAGTACTAGCAACAAATTTAGCAACTTATTCGGACAATCGGGGAAAAAGCAAAAAATATACTATATTGAAAAATAAATTATATTGTAATTCATTCCCAATGATGCTCAGAGCAGTCGCAGTCCACGATTCTTCTGCCAACAGCACAGGCTCTCTCCTTTTGTCTTTCCCGCCGTGCGCAGGCATGTCTCTCGATAATCTCTATAAAAGGATATCCACACATAAAGGCAGAATATGTAGGCAATGGGACAAGCTGCTTGTAGTCTCATTAGTATTGACCAATCACTTTGGAGCAGGCTTTGGTTGATTGCAGGTATACAGCAGTATGGAGAGCAAAAGAGGTGGCATGCATTGGCCAAAAAGCAATCTCAACTCATAGGCTATTGTGTAATGATGATTCAGCTTACAATTAGTTTAAAATGAGTTTGGAAACTAGCTACTTGTGAGACAATCTGGTTTTAGACGTAGTCTCTCAACTCCAGCTCCCTTGTTGTGTCACAAGTTGCGAATCATTGTCCTTATTCTGACTCTGACCTTTGGAGCTAGTGCTATCTACTTTCATTGAAAAAGAGTTGCCAACACTTTCCAGGACACACTGCATTTCGTTTTCCACAGCTTTGTGCCGTAAATCAACCCTTCATTTTTCCGGGAGCTCGTACTCGAAGGCAGACAGAATTGTATAGCGAAAGCCATTATGTACAATCAACATTTAAATCAAGTTAAAGCTGAAAACTTGTCTATTGCTACTATAAGTTGCATTTCCTGGAAATGTAGGCTAAATTAGGGTGGATACCAATTACATATCACTCTAACTCCTCCTTTTCCCTCAGTGGACGAGAGTCATAATTACAATGGGCACTAGATGTCTTTGTCACTTGAGTATAAACATACAGTCTGTTGTTTTTAGGTATTTGCCTTTTTATTGAGGGAGGGTGGAAAACAATGGGCTTCATAATATGCCTCCTCCTCTCTTACCACCTTGAATTGTTCTCTGTAATTATGTTATATAACTTCCCCAAAATCATTTGCTATGGATCCGCAGGACCGACAAGACCTTCCCGTTCTGGACCCAGTACAACCAAGCAACCAGTGAGCCTCAGATTCCAGTGCAGCTAACAGTGCCTCAACAACATGGTCCAGGACAAATGGGTAAACTAACCATTGTTAAATGCTGCTTGATGTTTTTAGTAAATGTAAAAATATGCTGAATTTCCTGTTGCTGAACTTCTCTCTCTTGATCATTCTCTATTCACTGTAATGTTATTCATTTTTTCATTGTTTCCATTCTTGATGAGGTAAATATCACTCATTGCATTATGTCAGGGTTTTTTTCACATTTACACCAATCAGAACATTTCAAAATGGTATGAAAATAATTTTTTGTATTTGTGGGATCAAAGTTTATCTGAAAGCAGGATATACAATGTCGTCACAGGGTGATTACATGAATATAAGTCTGCTAGTAAAAACTATGATATGGTGAATTTCTCTAGACACAGAGTACGGTATAATGGAAGCTCAGTATTCATGTTAAGGGTGTTTTGACTTATCATTAGGCCCTGCAGTGGGTAATTCAACCATGTCTGCTTATACAGTATACTTCTAATTTGCTACAGCAAAAACATTTAGTAAAAGATTTATGCCATCTGAATTGTGCTTTTCAACAACTCTAACCTCACCCAAAAGTGATATCACGGTGTCGGGAATTAAACCTGCACATCACTGCAGCAAGATACAAGGTTAACCGTAGGTCTGTAGGTCAGCAAAAACAAGGATTAACAGGAGTAGCAAAATATTTCTAATGTGCAAAAATAATATCAAATTAAATAATGCTTTAGGGTTAGGAAAATATCCCTGTCATAGAACTGAAGGTCAAAATCATGAAAATAAGACCCAAGTTGTTGAATTGTCCATTTATTGTGCGATCACCCCATACTAAACATGTTTTCGATTTCCTGCTGTTGTAGTGCAGAGAGAAATGCGCATCTTAGTAGCTTTTGTGTTTTCCTGTTGACAATGTCTAGGCACAAGCTTAGTTTAATATGTTTCACTCATGCAGCTCCTCTGGGACAAAAGGTGCCTCTTGTAGCAGTTAATGCGACAAAGACGTTGCTGGTGGCAGCTTATCAGGAGCACCGCACAACGAAAAAGGAGGTCAGTGAAGAAAGCAGAACACCAACTCAAGTGTTGCTTCCTGTGGATGCAACATGATAATTAAGACTAACCAGAATGGCGCTCCGCGAGCACAGACCACCGTCAAGGCCAACGCTGAAGTCCCATGCTCCTCGGACGGTCCTATTTCCTGAGATGGGAAATTGTTCTTTTGACTTCAATCTTTTCATGAGCTTAAAGTTGCAATGTGGAATCATTATGGACACGACAAACAGATGTGCTGTAGATCTATTTTATAGGACAGTGGTTCCCAAACCTTTTCTGCAGGGCCAGTCTTTTGTAGATAAGAATATCTTCGAGCTTCTTCGAAGGAATAAAATGACAAATCACCTTTACAGTGGAATTATTAAAAGTCTAACTGTGTAATACTGTAACTTGTACTGTGTAACTTTTACTGTGTAACAGCATTTCTGCTTTCAACATATTTTCTCAAAATGACCTCTCTGGCTTTTAAAACTTCACCAGGTCCCTGAGAGAAAAAACTGAAACCTGAAAATTTTCTTTGCAAAAATGACACCTTTAATCACCACATCAAATGATCGGCATCACTGAATGTGACGTAAGATATCAGTAAACAGTCTTTGTTACTGTCGCTTCATCCACCTGCAGAGCAAAGCGGCTGTCTCGTCACTCGTCATTAAACCGCTCCTCTATGTCCTTTACATCAGGGGTCTTCAATGTTTTTCAGGCGAAGGACCCCAAACTGGTGTAGCATGGAGCAGGTACCCCCTACTGCAGTGCTATTCAAACGAGGGGGGGGGGGGGGGGTGCTGTCGGAGGTTTGTGCGAGAGGGGGAGAGACAAACAGTTTCACAACCCCCCTGCTGTACAAATAAATTTGATTTGATTTGATCATGGGAATTTTCCCAGTCAGTGACTCATTTTTCTGATTATTCTGAAACCAAATGATTGAAGCTCAAATGCCTGGCCTTCAAACCTGCAATGCTAATGAAAGTGAAACCTGATTAGTGTCCGCCCCAAGATTCAGATCCGCTCTAAAATGTGACGGGTTCTTCCTAGGCCCATGTTCCTTGGTGGAGGTAGTAATAAAGCTGCGAAATACGTTAAAGACATTATATACTTGTACTAACATCATTATTCTTGTCTTCTGGTGCCAGGTTCGTGTTATTGCAGTGGTGCTCAGGAGCGAGATAGTTGCCTATCGCTGCTTCCTCCGTTGTCAGGAGCAACTGCACATCTCTGAAGCAGTCATGAACGTCCACATTGATCACTTTGACTTTGTGTACGGGACAGCAGACATCATGTGCCCTGTCCCCTCAGGCTGTGAGGCCCCATCTCATATTGCTGTGACCTCAGCTGCAGCCAACTCTGAAGGTACTATAGGTCGGTCAATACCGGGCCGTCGGTGAGCGTCTGCCACCGTAGCTTTTGCAGTGTGTCCTGCATCGTCATCACTTTTCAGCTCTGCTGACAGTCTCAACAGCTTTTAGACATGCTAGCGGTAGGACTCAAGGGATGTCAATGTCGGACTGAAATAACAGATCATCAATGGTGCCCAAAAGATTTATCCTGTCGACTTCGCTGATACTCTAGTGCCACCAGTAGGCTATTTTTTTTAAACATCTCAACATCTAGCAGATGGATTGGCACCACGATTTAATGGTGCCCAGGCGGCGTATCTTAATGACTTTGGTAATCTCTGACTTTTCATTTAGCACCATCATGAGGTCACAATTTTATTTTGTCCAATAGTTTCCTTTAATAACTAGATATGGCGTGACCTTTCCATCAGCAACAGTTGTACTTTGTGTTTATTGCTAATTAGCCAATGTGTTAAATGCTTATATGCAAATGTTAAATTAAGTATTACACATATGTACATAGTCAACCAAACTTACTGAAGAACAAGTAATTGAATATGTTATATGATCCACAAACATTTGGTATCTTCCTCCTGGTGATGACTTTATTCAGGTGTTTTTCAAACTCAAACTTTTAATCGTACTGTACTTTAAGTGTTAACGAGAGAAACAGGATTTTCAAAATGTGTCTGTGGTTCTTTTCTGTGAGCACTTAGATAAACTGGACAACAAGTTTTTGGAGGTGAAGAACCAGAAGGTGCAAAGTGACTCTTTTCCTTACAACTTCACTGTCTGCTTCTCCACCATGTTTGATTTCACCAACGTTCTGCAGGTAACATTACATTACACTGATTTTACAGTTATGTTTTTCACGTTTTTCCATTTCGTAATTAAGTTAAGATCCAAATTGGAAATAAGACTTGTTTTCTAAAATAACGAGCAGAAATAAGAAATGCAGAAGAGCTATAGGGCAGGCTAAAATAAACGTACTCATTTTACTAATTCCTTTCCCAGTGGCTTTAAATACTTATAAGTTATTATTTACGTGAGTCACCCGCAGGGACTACGTGAGTCGCCCGCAGGGCATGTTCTAAAAATAGCACTAGTCACCATGGAGCTCCGTCTAAAATTTGTATTTAATTGATTTGCTGTTTTTTTTTAATCAATAACACTTGAATTATTCTTTATTTTAAAATAACAATATTGAATATAGAATTTAAAAAACAATTTTTTTTTATGTATATGTGAACTCGGATTCTGTAGGGGTCAGAGTTCAATTCCATGCATAAGCTAAATCTCCATTTCCCTCTTCGCTGAGACAAGCTAGCGGGAGCAGCTACGATGGGGCGCTAGGTGCGTTTTTTACGCTAAACATGGCAGAAAAGCGAAAGAAAATTAACTATTTTCACAATGATTGGGAGGAAGAATAATTTTTACAACAGTGAAAGAAAAGTGTGTATGTCTCATTTGCGGGGCGACGGCAAAGCAACACATTGTGGCGACACTTCGGTACGTGTCACAGAAGCTACCATGCTAACTAACTAACTAACTACCTGCAGCACTGCGGGCAGAACAAGCTGTGAGTTAAAGCAGCTTTGGACAGCAGCAGTCTCTTTTTACGAGGCCGGTGAACAAGTCACAGAAAGCAAAGGAAGCTTCATTTAGAGCTGCACATGTTTGAAATAAAGAACAAGAAAGCCTTTTCGGACGAAGAGGTCTTGAAAGGTGCAATGATGTTATTGAAAACACTGTTCTAAGACGAGAAGAAAGGTTCCGATGTGATCTCCTCTCTCTCTACAAAGTTAGTGGTTTATACAAACAGTGAAGGTGTGACAGTTAATGATTTCCTAGTTAATGATTTCCTATAAAATGTTACAGAAGTGATACTTTGTACTAAAATATAACTGGTGTGATTTTGAACAAAATGCTACAAATGTGTCTGTTTTAGATATTTACAGATATTTACAAAAATATCAGAGATGTGATAACACTGACTTTCAAATGTTGAAATAGATTGAGAACATAAATAAATAATGTTGTATGTTTAAATGCGTGCGTGGCGCGGTTTCTATTTAGTTATCCCCTCCTTTCTTCCGCTCTGTAGGTGTGTCAGCTGCGAAGCCCCGCCCTTCTTAAAACTGAGCCGAAGGAGAGAATGTGAATGCGCAAAGTAGACAGTACAAACTGAAACGTGCACATAAATTAGATCAAGAGCATAAGCGTTTAGTTTATTTAACAAAAGAGCACCTGTCAATGTGAAAAGTGAGTTGTGAATAAAAAAAATATTATTTCTTTTGAAATTCGAGAATAAAGAAAAAAAACACCTTGAATTGCAGGCAGTGCGCTGGACTCCGTTGGCAGGGCTCAGAAACACTATATGAATATTTATTATGATTATTATTATTAATGATAATATAATTAAAGGTGAACCGTGCAACTATGTTATTCAGGAAGTTTGTATCAAACAAGTAGCCCTTCGTATTATTCAGTACCCTTGAAGTAGCTCTCAGTATCAAAAAGGTTGGTGACCCCTGGTCCAGAGGATATTTCCTCAATGCTACTTACTACTATTTGCCATTTTAATAATAAAGAAACCAAGACTTTCTAGTATCCGGAGTGTGTCAACCAAATATCTGTGTTGTGTTGTAGCTTGTCCAGAGTTTGGAAATGCTGCAGTTACTGGGGGTCAACAGAGTTATCATCTACAAGACTAGCAGCAGCCCTGAAACACAGAGTGTACTGGACTACTACACACACAAAGGTGGAGTATGGTGGAGGTTGAGTTTTGTTTTTTTTGTCATGTGTGTGATCCTTCCTTTCGCTCCCCAGGAGGAGGATAAAATGCTGTTCCAAAGTTCAATATCCTGCTTATCAGGTCCATGACAACAGTGTGTTTCCAGCTGGCCTGGTCAGACTTTTTTACAATGGAGATCGCTTGTTTTCCAGCCTAAAGCCACTGATATCATATTATACCATATCAACATGACATGGAACACTATCCAATATCCAGAAATCTCCTCCCCCTTAACTATGTTCATGTGTATACAGTGGTTTCTACATTGGTACAATGGGCGGTGATTGCCTAGTGGTCTAGTGGTTCGGCTTCCAAATACAACACCAGGAGGTTGTGAGTTCAATACTGGGCTTCCACCATTGTACCCCTGAGCAAGGTACTTAACTCTGAGTTTCTCCAGGGAGACTGTCCCTGTAGGTAGTTCACTGTAAGTCGCTCTGGATAAGAGCGTCTGCTAAATGACATGTAGTGTAATGTAATGTTTCACCAGTTCAGTGCTTTTAATGTGAAGCATCAGTAGTTAGCATTAGGAATAACTTAATTCAGCTCTGAGCTAAAATTTAGAAACAGTAATGCTGCTGCATAGTTTCCTGTGAAACCATGTATACCAACATGTATACCATGTACCGTATGTCAAGCCCCGGGTAGAGAGCCGGGCTTTGAAGCAAATTTTCGTATTGGCCAAACTGTGGAATTACTGTTTCTGTGTCCGTTTTGTGATGCCATGCAATTTGATTCCACAGCAGGAATGGCAGAGTCTGCCACTAACAATAGAAATATTATAATATACAAAAGTCAAAGAATTTCACAGAATGTAACAGAAAATGCTAAACCTCGGCTGCTAACATGTTTTCCACTGTTTCCTTCTCAGGTTTAGTAGAGGTGATTCCTTGGTCTTTCTCCAGATTTCTGAATGTGTCACATGGATTCAGTCCCAGCCACGGTCCAGGTGACCTCCACTACTTCGGCCAGATTCCTGCTCTGAATGACTGTATATATAGATACATGTACCAATCCCGATATGTGGCCCTGCACGATATGGATGAGCTCATACTGCCCCAGTCAGTCAACAGGTAGCCCTTTGTTAAAGACAATAGACACGTGGAATGAGAAATGAGACAAATGTCTTTCGATACTATTTGAAAATGTCTGTCATATTTCATAATAATCATATAAATGCTAATACAGCAGTTATTGATGCTGAAAGATTTACAAATGCAACACTTGAAAACGTGTTCAAATTCATTACAGCGTGCTGTGTGTGTGTTATAAAGCATGTATTCATTGTTTAAATACTGCTTTTATATGTAAATGTGTGTAAAAAGTTATTTTTAATGTCTATTTCTTCATCATTCTATTACCAGTTGGTTGGAGCTGTTGCCTCTGCTGGAAAAGAAGTATGGCGCTGACCGCTGTTACATGTTTGAGAATAATGAGTTCCCCATCACCTACACATTGCCTCCTCCCGCCTCCCAGAGTCCACCCCCACAGGGCTGCTGCCCCAGCTGGCGGAATGTGTCCGGGGTGAACATCCTGGCTCACCTGTTCCACGTGCCCATCATTACAAAGACTCATTACAGCAACTTCAAGATCATAGTCAACCCCCGAGCTGTGTTTGCCCCAAGCGTCCACGGACTGCTGAGCTCAAAGAACGGCTGCTCCTGGGTTGACAGAACTATAGCACGGATGTACCACACAAGGTAGACTGATGGTTGTGTACTTCCTCATCAAATCATATGTGTGATTGCAGCTTTTTTGTTGGGAGAATTCCTCAACCAGCTGTACTCTGTCAGTAAGCCTATCTAGAAAATATAGACCAACAGCTATATCTGATTCTATGGTGCTAGTGTTAAGCTCAGTTTGTATATAACTGTTATGTCCCTCTCTGTGCAGAGTGCTGAGAAATACCAAGATGAGACCAGACCAGCTGATTTATGATGGCCGACTACTGAGCTACAGCACCCACCTCATACCGAATGTCAATACTGTGTTCAGAGAGAGTGGACTCCTTCCAGAAGACGGCATACACTAGCGTGTGCATGTGGCAATATTTTTCACTGCTTATTTTAGTTTACGATAATAAACCTGGTTTATTAGTAATAATATTGTTCAAGAGAGCAGGAATGGTTCTGTAGCAGCAGTGTAACACGTAAATGTAACGCTGTGGACCGTGTGATGAGCTCTTTATATCTATATTCCTATTCCACGTAGTCCGTCATGTTGCTACAGTAGCTAAGAACAGACAAACCAAACACAACTCTACAGAGAGCCTTTCACGTTTTTTTGTTACCTAATTGTCACCGTTGTGGCTGGATTGTTAACCCTCGATTTGAGAAATTCTCACAAGATGGTTGAGGTTAGGCATTGACCTTGAATGATCAAGGCTAGGATAGGTTGTCATGAAGTTTTAACTTGCACCAGCTTATCAAAAATACTTATTCAATATAAATAACGTGTACGACACTGGAGACAAGGGCAATGGATTGTCAAAGTGTTCGAAACATGAAGTTGTTTACAAAAAAGCAGAATGAAATGAAATGTTACAGTTATGGAGAAAGGGGAGAACCCAAATGCTAAAAGAACAAACCAGTATTGGCACAAGGGAACATCAGGTAACATAGTTGACAAACTGACCAGGAACAAACGAAACGGACAGACACACACACACACACACACACACTAATCACAAGAACGGGACACAGCTGGAGGATGCAGGCAAAGAGACATAGGCAGGGTGATTGGACACAGGAGGATCTAATGAGGGCAGGGCAAAAGGGCTGCAGCCTTCGAGGCTGCATTTGTAGACCGATTACGTCACAGCGGCCGCGACAGGGATGTCCCATATCGGCGGTTCCTTCAAATGCAATTTCCGATTTGGAGGATACATCTGATGTATCCTTCACGGCCGCAGGTATCCCAAGATTCATTGCACGCCCAGAGAAGTCTTTCCGACGAGAAATGGCGCCCCTCAAACCAGCAGTAACAGCAAATGGATATACTTTTAAATGTAAGTATTGGGTTTCAACTCGCTCGAATAGCTAACGATACTAATGTTATAAAATCAAAGGACCTTATAACATAACATTTTCGCTAAAATGATAGGTTAAGTTACGCACTTTCGGACTAGAGCTCGCCAGAGTGATTGGAATTCTGCGGCTCAAAATGACGCTTACCTGCTAGGGCTAGCGGATTATTTTAAAGATGAACTGGTATCTTTTGAGTTACCATCCTCGCTAGATGGATTAATCGAACTCCCGTCCAGACTGGATCGGCGGATCCAGGTGAGGAGGCGAGAGAGACGACAGCGGCCACTAGGTCACCTCACATCCAGCCGGCAGCGAAGACCTGCGGCGCCCACCAGTTTCGATGCTGAGCCATTGCCAGGTGGACCTGAGCCCATGCAGGTGGGGCGCACCAGCCTCACCTTAGAGGAACATGAGCACCGTAGACGAAGGAACCTCTGTCTATACTGCGGCCAGGGTGGCCATTTCGTTTCCAGATGCCCAGCAAAAGACCGGGCTCACCAGTAATGGGGAACATACTGGTGAGCCGAACCCAAAGACTCTTCCCCAACCAAAGAGCCCTGTGTCACGTTCGACTCCTGTTGACTGACGGGTCCCACGCCCTCGCTACGTTCATTGACTCCGGGGCTGATGTTAGACTGATTACAGGGGCCTCAATGACATCACGGCTACCATCTTTACGAAGTTGGACCTTCGCAATGCCTACCACTTAGTTCGGATCCGGGAGGGAGACGAGTGGAAGACGTCTTTTAACACCGCCTCTGGACATTATGAATACCTGGTGATGCCGTTTAAATGATGTTCTTAGAGACATGTTGAACAAGCAGGTGTTCGTATACCTAGATGACATCTTGATCTACTTCCGTACCAAGGGGGAACATGTGCATCATCTCCAGGCCGTCCTTCAACGCCTGCTTGAGAACTCGCTGTTTGTAAAGACCGAGAAATGTGAGTTCCATACCACCTCTGTCTCGTTTCTGGGATACATCATGGGACGGGGGAGCATGCAGATGGACCCTGCCAAAGTCTCCGCGGTCACCTCCTGGCCTGTTCCTGACTCGCGTAAGCAGTTACAGCGGTTCCTGGGGTTCGCAAACTTTTACCGAAGGTTCATCCGTGGCTACAGCACGGTGGCTACCCCACTCACGGCCCTCACCTCTTCAAAGGTGCTGTTTCAGTGGTCTCCCTTGGCTGAGGGGGCTTTCCAGAACCTCAGGTCCCGTTTCACCTCTGCTCCCATCCTGCGAGTTCCGGACCCGGAGAGACAGTTCGTGGTGGAGGTGGACGCCTCCGACGTAGGGGTAAGGGGCATCTTGTCGCAGAGGGCGGCCGACGACCAGAAGCTTCACCCTTGTGCCTTCTCTAAAAGATTTTCGCCATCGGGAACCGGGAGTTATTGGCGGTTAAGCTGCCGCTGGAGGAATGGCGTCACTGGCTCGAGGGGACCAAGCTGCCTTTTCTGGTTTGGACTGACCACAAGAATTTGGCGTACATCCAATCAGCCAAGAGACTGAACTCCCAGCAGGCCAGGTGGTCCCTATTCTTCACCAGGTTCAACTTTTCTCTGTCCTACTGGCCTGGTTCCCACAACATTAAACCAGACGCCCTGTCTCGTCTGTTTGTGGGAGGGGAGGACTCCGTCACCGAGCTGGTTCCCATCTTACCAGTACCCCGCTTGATTGCGTCTTTATCTTCCGGATTCCACCCACAATCAAATGGGCCGACAGAACAGAAAATTCAGGAGATGGAGACAGCACTTCGGTGCATGATTTCCAATCATTCCTGACTTCTTTTATTTATTTGTTAAAGGTATTGGGGACGTCAGGAACCGTCCCTTGACCGGGGGGGTTCTGTCACAGTCTGCTCCAATTCTTCCTACCTCAGCCCGGTACTTTTTCACACCTCGCCTCCTTCTCACCTCACCAGCCAGCCACTCCCACCTCATCACCTCACCTTGGGCTCAGGCTGCTGCCAATTAATCAAGCCCTTATTTAAGCCTCTCCCAGTCACTCACTCAGTGCCAGATTGTTCTCTACTTATGTCAGACTTTCCAGCGATTACCCCCGGACTGATTTCTTGTTACCAACCCTGCCTGTCTCCGAACTACCCGCCTCGTCAAATCCCCGGAATACCCACCAGCCTTCTGTCCCCGACCTCGAGCTCGGTTTCCTCATCTCTGAACCTGGGTTACTTATGTCTGAGTAAGACCCTCTGCTGTGTGAAATTATCATTTTGCATTAAGTCTCTGCATGTGTCCTGGGATTTCCTGTACCTGCCTGTTCCAGTAAATAAACCTGTGTATCTACAATTCCTGGTTTCATGTGTGTTGCTTTTGGGTCCTTACACTCTCCGTGACACACATGCAGTTGCAGGTTATCTGTCCTTCCAGCTGGAATTGATTTGATTCTGTTAAATAACACCAAAGCTCTAACTTCTATATTTTTTCATTTCTTACCAGAAGGTGATTCATTTTGGAATTACCACCACAATAACAACTTCATGAGCTTCTTTAATGATATTATAATTATTACAGAAAAAAGGAATCACCTACCTTCAACCAAATTATCTTCAAACACAGGAACCTTAAAAACAGCTTTTCTCCCATCGACCTACACCAACTATTAAACGATTCCTTCTTCTAAGCCAGGGGTCGGGAACCTATGGCTCTTTCGATGACGCGATATGGTCCGCAGACAATTTTGAGCTGACATTTTTTAACATGATTAACAAGTAATAAATAATTATACTGTGTCATTTAAAAGTAAAACATTTAGCAGCGGATTTGTTTTTAGTTCTCCCCTCTCCTTTCCTCCGCTCTGTCTCTGGCTGTAGGTGTGTTCACACGTCTGTGCGTAGGGGGCGGAACCCCGCCCTTCGCAAAACCAAGCAGAGGAGAAACTGCACAAAGCAAGCCGTAGACCGGGGGGGTCAAACTCAATCACAGAGAGGGCCAACATTAAAAACTGGGACTACGTCGAGGGCCAAACACGGTCCACATTTATTGAACAGGATACACATATTGGATAAAGTGCAAAAAGATATGGAACATATTTAAGTCAACTGCAAACGGATTGATGAGCAGTTCAAATTTTCAAGTTCAATTTAAATTTCTGAGCAGCAAAGTCGGCAAATGCGCTCAGTTGATCAGCAGAATGCTGTCGGGAACACAGCGGTGGAGATGTTTGTCAGTGTTTGGAAACAAAGTTTCCTTCTGCACCAGAGTCTCCCACAGGCAGCTTGGCATCACACATGTCCGTGATCACACGGCCCTGAAGCTGCAGGTTTAACAGTGAGATGTTTCGTTATGTCGCACAAACAGTCCAGCTCACATCGTCCCAGAGATCTGTGGTGTGTTTCCCTTTGCTTTCCAAAAACTTTCATTTCATTCATACATTTAGATACTTCCTCAAATGTATTTTCCCGTGGTTGTGCCATGCGGGCCGGATATATTGCCTTGAGTTTGACACCCGTACAGTAAACACTGAAACGTGCACATAAATGAGATAAATAACGTAAGCGTTTAGTTTATTTAAAAAAAGAACACCTGTTCAATGCAACACTGATACCTCTATTAGTACTCGGAGACGTGTTATTCTTAAAAAATGCATGCATAAAGTTGCATTCAAATGTATTAAATATATGGCTCTCAAGGAAATACATAAAACAATATTCGGCTATTATGGCTCTCCCAGCCAAAAAGGTTCCCGACCCCTGTTCTAAGCCATCAACCGTCTCTTAGACTCCATTCTACTAAGCAGCTTACAGAAGTTTTACCCTTAATTGTTTATTAAATATGATCAACGTGTCTCTCAAAAATGCATTTTCTAATAGCATAGTTACTCTGAATGGCAATAACTTGGCCTCCAGCACTAGTGTAAGGAATCTTTGCATTATCTTTGATCAGGATATGTCCTTTAACTCCAACATAAAACAAACTTCAAGGACTGCCTTTTCTCGGTACTGGCTCCCGGTAAAATTCAGAATAGAATTTAAAATCCTTCTCCTGACCTACAAAGCTCCAATGGTCAGGCGCTATTTTGACAGAAAGAGCTCATAGTACCTTATTACCCCACTAGAGCATTGCGCTCCCAGAATGCAGGGTTCCTTGTGGTCCCTCGAGTCTCCAAAAGTACAATGGGAGCCAGAACCTTTAGCCATCAAGCTCCTCAACTGTGGAACCAGCTCCTAGTTTAACACATTTAAGAGTAAGCTTAAGACCTTCCTCTTTGATAAAGCTTATAGTTAGGGCTGGCTCAGGCTTGCCTTGAAGCAAGCCCCTAGTTATGCTGCTCCGAGCAGGCTGCTTGTAAACAAGCAAATGTTAGCAGCATCAGTGTGCTGAAGGGATGCATGATGGCTGAGGGCTGCATGATCCTGGGGGTGAATATCACTGAGGACCTCTCCTGGAGAAACAATACCACCTCACTCGCCAAAAAAGCCCAGCAGCGCCTCTACTTCATCCGCAAACTGAAGAGAGCAGGGGGCCCAATACCCATCATGTACTGTGTGGTTCGGAATCTGCAAGGATTTTGAGAGGATTATTGGTGCCTCACTCCCAACAATGTATATGTGTGTATATATATATATATATATACATATATATATATATATATATATATATATATATATGTGTATATATATATGTATATATATATTTATATATGTGTATATGTATATATATATATATATATATATATATATATATATATATATATATATATATATATATATACACATATATATATATATATATATATATATATATATATATATATATACACATATATATATATATATATATATATATATATACACATATATATATATATATATATATATATATACACACACATATGTATATGTGTATATGTATATATATGTATATATATATATATATATATATATATATATATATATACATACACATACACATATACATATATATATATATATACACATGTGTGTATATATATGTGTATGTGTGTATGTATATATGTGTATATATATGTGTATATGTGTATGTATATATATATATATGTGTATATATATATGTGTATATATATGTGTGTATGTATATATATATGTGTATGTATATATATATATGTGTATATATATATATATGTGTATATATATATATATATATATATATATATATATATGTGTGTATATATATATATATATATGTGTGTATATATATATGTGTATATATATATATATATATATATATATATATATGTGTATATATATATATATATATATATATATATGTGTATATATATATATATATATATATATATATATATATATATATATATATATGTGTGTATATATATGTATATATATGTGTATGTATATAGGTATGTATATATGTATATATATATGTATATATATATATATATATGTATATGTATATATATATATATATATATATATATATGTGTGTATATATATGTATATATATGTGTATGTATATATGTATGTATATATGTATATATGTATGTATATATGTATATATATGTATATATATATATATATATATATATATATGTATATGTATATATATATATATATGTGTTTATATATATATATGTGTATATGTATATATAAATATATATGTGTATATATATATATATATATATATGTATGTATATGTATATCACACACAGAGAAATTGACAATAAAATTGACTTCTGACAACTACTTATGAGCTATCATGACATCTGTTGTGCCTCCCTGCTGCGCATGCATCCTCGATTGGTGTTCATACAGATAAGGCCTACTTATAACAATAGTAACATAACTAACATGTATCTTAACTTGTTTCTAATTGCTTCAGTTTGTTCAGTTGGATTTTTTTTTTTTTAAGTATTGGCCGGATGTTATGATGTCTAACTTGACTTCACTGTGACAGTACTCATAATTCTAATGTATTATGTCCGCAGTCAGCTCCACACCACAAAACTGTTATAGAACATCTCTCAGATGATATTGTTTTTTTTACCTATTTTTAATATAATATAATATGTATGTATGCATTATTCCCAGTGATAAATGTGGAGTTGTAGTATTTTAATGTGGCCACGACATCGTTTCAAATTCACTTTTGTAAATCCCCATTGTTTAAATTTGTCATTTAAATTTAAAATGATCATGTGTAACTTGACATGTCTTGCCTCGACGTAGTTCCCCACCGTGACCACTAGCGGGCAGAACATACTCATTATATTACATTAAATCATGTCGACAGTAAACTCCAGCATCAAGAGAGACATAGCATGATCTCCGCACCATAAAAATGAAATGTTGTTTAAACAACTCGTAATGCAATTAACTGATTTACTGATGTTATTTGTAATAATCCCACTAATAATTATCCATAAATATTGCCTAAATGATTATCAACTGTTGCTCAGACCTTTGTTATTATGAAGTGCCTGCAAGACTGGGAGCATCATCTGTAAAAGTTAATATTCCTGCCACCCTCCACCATTATTATTTGCCTACTGATAGATCTGTAGATGATGTCATGTCACTTGCTCTAGTACACCTAAAATAAAAAAGGACCTACAGTGTGTCAGAATGTTGTTAAGTTCCTGACAGGCAGGTCCCAGACTGAGATAATAAGCCAAACTCCCTCATCTACATTAGTTCTTAGGACCAGAATGCCTAAGAAATGCTGACTTAGTCCCCTATTGTACAGTCTGTTTACACATGACTGTGTTCCCAGTTATGACGAAACAACATCATAAAATTTGCAGATGACACAAGTGATAAATATTTCCTTCCACTACATTTTGGAGGCAAATATTGTACTTTGTAGCCTACTCCACAACATTTATTCTAAAGCTTAGCAGGAAGCAGATTCAGATCAATCCTTATTATCAATTGCTGTGATGAGTTGTGGCTAGGATTGTTAAGCTTCTTATTTATTTACATTTCACGCAATTGCTTTCTTCCAATAAGTAACCTTTGTAACGTCCCTGTTCCAAAAATCACTCCTATTGTATCGATGATTCACCAACAGCGCTAACAATTTACCCATCGTGTTGATTGAATACAAGTAATGAAAACAATAGAAATAATGAAACGGATTTTTTCCTGCTGATTAATCTTCGGTGAAAATCGAGTTTTCCTTCTTGGGGTATCAGTAAAGACATTTCTTTTTTTAACTACAAGTCCCAGCGAAACCCTAAGAATGGCATCACCGGAAGTCTGTCATTTTGGTATAAATTCATTTCCGCGTCCTCTTAGGGTCCTTTCCTGTCTACGGCCTTTCGGAAGATGGCGGTGCAAATCTCCAAGAAGAGGAAGGTTAGCACTGTTTTATCCCTGTTTTACACCCTCAGGTTGCCAGTGTACATAAAAATATGCTCATATTGGTTATCATACAATCATCACGTGTACATCCCGGTGTTAGTGGAACTTATCTACCCTCGTAACGTAGAGGATTAATTCAGATACTGTCGGCCCTGCGTTCTCCTCATTTGGCTGACTAGCATGGCTCTGTCCGCGACGGCCGGTTACGATTTATAACTTGGCCCCCACAGACAGGACTGTACTAATTTTAACTACAACTCTGGTGTATGAAAAACAATTTTCCAACCTTTTGAAATATCTCTGCATGCACGTAGTGTTTTTAGGTCTCCAAATGTGGTTCAGCTGGTGAGTTAGCTTCGTAGTCAAATGCACTAGGATCGAAAGAAAGTTGCCTAACGTTAACCCCGAAATACATATTTTTTAAATGTGATTAATTTAAATAATATACGTAGTTTGGCACAAAACTAGTTTGCTGCAAATTACTGGGGGGGAAAGAAGTGACATGTATTTTTGGTAATTGATTCATAAATAAAAGTGTATAATCTGTTAATTTCAGTTAATATAGTCAGCAGGGCGGCAATAAGTATCATATCCTAATTATTTTTGCATTATGCTATTATAGTTATTATTGTCTTTGCATCCTTGAATCGTCTGAGCATGTGGAGCGTTTTCTTTACTATTAGTGTATCTAACTTTAAACTAACTCACAATGACTTAAAGGGACATAAGCAGTGTTTAAGGTTGAGGGTTTATTTTTATTTTATTTTTATAAAAGTGATTCTTCGACTGGGATCACACATTGCCTTGATTAAGTCCCATGTTTTTCCTCTCGGTGAAGACAGTTTTATCGTATATGAGCTGACCCTTTACTCTCTTTTTAGTTCGTCTCAGACGGTATCTTCAAGGCCGAGCTGAATGAGTTCCTGACTCGTGAGCTTGCTGAGGATGGCTACTCCGGTGTGGAGGTGCGTGTGACTCCAACCAGGACTGAGATCATCATCCTGGCCACAAGGTGAGTGTCCAGACTGTTACGTTAAATCCACATGGTTAACTTGTTGAGAAAAAAAACAGACCTCCATGACATTTTTATGCAGAAGCAATCTAATGATGTATAGTTCCCTACAGAAACTCACCTATTCTTCGTGACAAAACTGATGTATGCGTGCAACACCATGTTGGATGATATACAAATAAAAAAACGGCATCTAAAGAGAACAGCTACAATACAACTCTGACTTCTTCAAAGTATTTTGACTCTGGAGTCCTCTGCAAAAGCAAGATTCAGAGGAAAAGTCAAAATTTGCGGCCTTGACCCGTACACGCTAAAGCCGTCGGATTATATTGAGGATTTAGATTCATTACCGCCGATTGCATATCCGGATATTGTGAACTACCTTGTGCTACAAACGTCAACGCACAAATGAAGGCATACAAGCGCTTAGAAGCTTATAATTTCTTTGTTTCTGGCTGGGTTGGTAGTCTTCTTAAAAAACCACTGAAAGATGACAGGGTGCTCGTCCATGCCCGTGTAAATCACTCTCAAAGAGCTCGAGATACACCGCTCAAGCCGTGGTTTGTGAGTGAGAAGAGCGGCGATGTTATCCTCGCCGCTCCTCTCACTCACTTAAACATAGCTTTAGCATGAACTCTTACCAGATATAAAGTGGATGCCACACACACGGGTGAATTGTGCTTTTTCTTCTGTTAAATCCTCACGAGTTATTTTGCTAAACCAGCTTACGGCGTTCGGTAGACAGCAATTCATCCCTCTTTTGTGGATCGTTGTTTTTGATGATTGTAGGAAATCTAAAGAACCGTTTCTCTGGGTCACGAGTAGCGTTATTACCACAATTATACACTGCGCACAAGGTTGGCATTTTCTTTCAATCTTAGACGTTTAAATACAACGAAAATTACGAAGCGTTGCAGCAACTCACACGTGGACGGCCACCGTCTTGGTTGTGTATATCATCCAACATGGTTGACTTCCAGGTTGGGAAATGAGCGTGACGTCACATGCACACGATCAATAGTACGGAGCTGTGTTTTCTCTCAGGGTGATGCGTTTGTTCAGTGTCTTTAGTTTTTGTCCCTTCAGTGATGATACGATGACGAGTCGGAACAGGACTCAGTCTGTTCTGGTGGTTACTGGTGCAGAGTCACGTTTTGTGGTTCTGCTCCAGTGCCTCAGAGCAGGGAGTCCTTTTGGTTGAAGACATACGAGGCATTTGTCTGAGAAGGGTTGAAGCAGCACACATGCACTGTTTAATTCAGAAATATACAGCCGGTATCTGCACCACTGTTAAATTTGCACTCTCTTCATCAGTGCAGTAACGGTTACGCTTGAATTTGTGACACCTGTTATTTTCACCGAAAGAATAGGAAGACACTGACTGTACACACATTCATTTTTGTTTTGCATTACTATAGAGGCTAAGCAGCAGTAGTGGTTAAACTTATTTAAATGGATATCCTGGGGGGGGGAATTATTTGAACATAACTGAACATTTTACTAAGTGTGTTTTAACTTGTCTTTAGGACCCAGAATGTTCTGGGAGAGAAGGGTCGTCGTATCAGAGAGCTGACTGCTGTGGTCCAGAAGAGGTTCGGCTTCCCCGAGGGCAGCGTAGAGGTAAGGACATCATGGTGAATAACATGAAGTAAAGTGTTTATTAAAATATTTTAATGTAGAAAATGTAAATATTGTGGTGACCATTTAATATTCTGTATTTGATGTGCCCTTTTGATACTAGAAAATAAATATCCTCAATGCAATTATTGATTGTATTACTTCCAAATCTGACCAAAATGGTCTCAACATTAAAGGCAAGAGATGTGAATATTAGAAAATGTTGTTATTTCGGTAAATGCCTAACCTTTTTAACACTGCCAGAGTTGAGCAGATGTCATCTTGTGTTTGACAAAAAACAATAGTCGGCAGCGTTTCAGACCAAAGCTGATAACTTGCACACACACTTGCCTACAATTAATAGTGTGTTACTATAATGAAATATTAAATTTAATGTTTGTGCATAAGCTTCAGAATCTTGATTTACCTCCCTTCGGTGATGATACGATGACGAGACGGAACATGGCTCAGTCTGGTTCTGCGGGTTCCTGGTTCAGGACCACGTTCTGTGGTTCTGCTCCAGTGCCTCAGACCAGGAAGTCCTTTTACATGAAGATATCGAGGCATTTGTCTGAGAAGGGTCAAAGCATCAGGAGTTTAATGTATTTCCAGAAACTGCAAAGAAAGTTTAAAATATCCAACCGTAGTTAGATTTTGTAATCACTGCTTATTCTAAAAGGATTCATGTAAAGTATGGGAAGCAAACGGCAAATTAATGTGTCTGCATTCAATGTAATGAAAAACTACTGATACGCTGAACCACCAAAGGGTTTAGGAGCCATTATATCCCTGAACTGCAGTGTTACATTGGCAGATGTTTGACCTTTGAACTGTCTCCTCTGCTAGCTGTATGCTGAAAAGGTTGCCACCCGTGGTCTGTGCGCCATCGCCCAGGCAGAGTCTCTGCGCTACAAGTTGCTGGGGGGCCTGGCTGTGCGTAGGTAAGCAGTGCTGTACAAAAATTGGCAGGATATACTGTCACTTGCAGAACTTACTCAACATGCGGTCAGCCTTTATTGAGATGATCTGTATAATTTTCATTCCTAAAGCAAGGACTGTTGACTGGTCAACGTTGACTGCTTGTGTTTTCTTCAAGTATTTGATGGAGATTGTTGATGGTGACAATAGTCCGTAAACTATTGCTTCGTCCGACGCTTCTAGTGCAAATTTTGCCCTGATGGTAGTGAATTGTATGTTAAAGATGTGAAAATGCATTTAATTTAGTACATAACCGTGAATGGTCATCTAAACATGTTTTCTGTCCATAATTTGAGAAAATCATTGTATTATCAGTGAGCAGACTATAAACAAACGCCTGTTTCCTATTCATAATAATAAATGGGAAATATAATAAAAGTGAAATTTAAACAGATGTCTGACAAACACTCAGGGAGAACAGACGTGCTCATCAGAAGCTGCAAATGGAACCTGTTTCTGCAGAAGTAACTTGGTGATATCAAGCAGAGTTCACAACAGAAACTGGCATCTGTCAAACAGAGCCTTGTGTTTGCTCTCAGGGTGATGCGTTTGTTCATTGTCTTTAGTTTTTGTCCCTTCAGTGATGATACGATGACGAGTCGGAACAGGACTCAGTCTGTTCTGGTGGTTACTGGTGCAGAGTCACGTTTTGTGGTTCTGCTCCAGTGCCTCAGAGCAGGGAGTCCTTTTGGTTGAAGACATACGAGGCATTTGTCTGAGAAGGGTTAAAGCAGAACACTTACCGTAATGATAAAGTGGATGGAGAGGAACTGTCTACAATTGCAAAGCTTAAGATTAGTACTTGCTTTCATAGAATTTACTTGAACTTTTGTTGATGGAACGTCTCTATCTGCGTCACTGTTAATTATCCCGTTTAGATCCATCAGTACAGTGAATGTTATCATTCTTGACACATTACATTTTAACCAAAAGAACTGGAAAATGGTGACACATTCTTGGTAGAGCAGCATGTTAACACTTCCTTCCATCACCTCTTCCAGGGCATGCTATGGTGTTCTGCGGTTCATCATGGAGAGCGGCGCTAAGGGCTGCGAGGTTGTGGTGTCCGGCAAGCTGAGGGGTCAGAGGGCCAAGTCCATGAAGTTTGTGGACGGCCTGATGATCCACAGTGGAGACCCCGTCAACTACTACGTCGATACAGCAGTCCGCCACGTCCTGCTAAGGCAGGGTGAGTACAGCTTGACCAGGGACATGGCAGCAATGTTAAAGAAACACTAGTTTACTTAATGGTGTTTGAAATTTGGCTCTGTACGTCATGGCTTTGATTTTTGTTGTGCTTCCTTATCATCCTCAGGCGTGCTCGGCATCAAGGTCAAGATCATGCTGCCCTGGGACCCCAGTGGTAAGATTGGCCCCAAGAAGCCCCTGCCCGACCATGTCAGCATTGTGGAGCCCAAGGACGAGCATCTGCCCACGACACCCATGTCTGAGCAGAAGGGAGCCAAGCCAGAGGCGCCCGCCATGCCCCAGGGAACACCTGTACCCACTGCATAAGAGGGTAAGAGACTGCAGGGTCCCATCATCAGCAGTCTGGGATTATGTAAACAGGCAGTTAACAAAGTCTGTCATTGAAGGAGTTTTTATTATCGCAATAGCATAATTTGCACCGGACTGGTTCATCTCCAACGAGCTGATTATGATTGCTTAATATCATGAGACAGTTTGTCCTAAGGAGTTACCACAGTTGCTTCCACACAGTTTGATGGCATTGTTTGTCATAATACCGGATCTTGTCATGTATGAAATCATATTCAGTTCAATTCTGGATAGAGGTGAGCCAATTGTGGTCCACTTAATTTAAGGAAATCTATGTAATAACAGTAAACTGGCAAAGACAAATTATACACTCAGTTTTTGTCCCTTCAGTGATGATACGATGACGAGTCGGAACAGGACTCAGTCTGTTCTGGTGGTTACTGGTGCAGAGTCACGTTTTGTGGTTCTGCTCCAGTGCCTCAGAGCAGGGAGTCCTTTTGGTTGAAGACATACGAGGCATTTGTCTGAGAAGGGTTGAAGCGGCACACAAACCTGCTTCAAAATAATTGAGTAAAAGTTAATGTAGTGAATCTGACTCTTATTAATGTTGGTCAATAACATGCCTGCCAACCAAAGACCGTAAACCTGGAATGTGTTGATTGCTGAAAATATACAACCATAAATTGGTTTTGTCATCTTGAAAACATTGTGTAATAACCCTGTTTTTGGTCAGTGGGATCAAATGTACTGAAGTGTTTGAAGCTTGTTGTTAATTGTGATTGTTTTGTCTTACAGGTTTTCAAGTGTTGCACCAAATGGAAACAAGACCCTCTGTTTTTTGTGTACAATAAAATATGGAAAATACACTTAAAGTGTTGTGATTTCTTTTGTTACAGTCTGGATAAGTTGGATAATATAAACTTTGGTTTGCTAATTTAAACGTGAAGATCACTTTAAACTCTTTAAATGGGACTGTTGCATCCCACAATGCAACAGTCTAAATGTGAACTTCTCAAAGGTGATTTTTGCACAGAAATGCAATCTCACAGCACTTGTGGTTTTACCACTAAACATGTCTGTATTTGTAGAAATTAGCCAATAAAATGGTTTGACTTGCCGATTTTCCACCAGCTCAGTCGTTAAAATTACAAAGTGTCCCTAGAGAGTTGTCCTTTTTTCCCCCTAACGGTCTGGCTGCATTTATTGAAGCATCTGTTGCCACGCATGTATAGTGGTAATCAAAGTACATTATTCAATATGCTCTTGCTGCCTGCAGAGTTTACATTAGTAACCTTATTTAAACCAGTTTGTATCCAAACGTTTTCACACATTAGTTGTATTTACACTGGCTGCACGTGAGTCAGTATAGTCTGTATTGAGTCAGACGGACGGGAGGAAATTGGATTTCTCCCCGTTCCATTTCCTGGTACCAGAAATGCAGTCCGTACGTGCAGCAGACAACTGAAGCGATATTGTCATTTGATCATGTATGAGTTATGAACGTTTTTAATCAAATGTAATTTGAGTGTTTGCTCATTCTTGATAGATCATTATATTTTGACAAAGATCTGTATTTTATTTTTCTTGGTTAAATCATACATTTCCGTTTTATGCCTCCACACCGGTGAAACCTGTGGACCGAGGCGTTATGTGGACTCAAGGATGAGCCGATTAGGTCAACTCACAAAAAGCACGTTTTTATCAAGAATTCATATACTTATGACAATTTCCCACAAATGTTTACTAGGATAAAATTGTGACATTTTGGACCGACATTAATGTAAACTACATCCTGAAAGTTGGGAACACAAATTCTAGTTTGTAAGTACACCATATCATCTTTCAAAACCACACTTCTTCCACAAAGTGCATGAATGTGATACTATAAAATACAACATAATCAATTTGATTCTGAAAAAAGTCAAAGGTTTTACCGAGTGACTCATCGTCTCAGCACTAAAGCATCAGGTCCGGGTTAGGCCACGCCCCCTGTCTCCTACCTGTTGAGCGGTGTAAAAGAAACTCCCAGCTACCACCTGGACAAGTCAAGATGAGTCTACCGGAATACAAATCCTCAGAAAAACATTCTTTACCCGCAATTCCAGTAAGAACGACATACTTTTGATACGACCGTGTGGTGTGTAGTGGAGCAGTGAGAGCTGATCTGAACTTTCTCCCGGTTAAGAGACGGAACAGGTGGATGAAAGCGCACAAGCTAGACGGCACTGAGGATAAGAAACTTTTCCTTTTACTTGCATAATGAGCCCATAATTCACTGCAGATATTGTTTAGTGTCGTTCCTTTGAGCAGCACTCAGGTTTAAAGGGTTTGTTTAAGGCGTCCTGTTAGACAGGAATCTGAAATTCAATTTCGAGGAAACTCCCGAGTTAATCTGCTGAGACAAGTAAAAGTTTGTCTCGTGCTGGAAGATCATTAACTCCTTAATCGTAATTTAGAGGGAAATGTACAACTAGTCCACTAAAAGTGTATGAAATAAATGTAGTGGCGTAAAAAGTATAATATTTATTTTAAATTGTGGTGGAAAATAAATATAAAGTAACAAAATGGATTTACTTGAGTAAAGTATCTCAAAGTTTAAGTTAAATGTACTTAGTTACTTTCCACCACTGCAAAACAACTGATTTAAAAGCTAAACCGAGT
>NC_041367.1:21457963-21540463 GCF_900634415.1 Cottoperca gobio | reverse complement strand
GTTCACGTTTTCTGTTTAGGATTATTCAACTAACCTTGTTGAACATCCGTAATGCTCTCACTCTTATAAGCTGTGAAGGCTCAGCTGTGTCACAAACAATGACGTTAAACATCAGATAATGAACACGACACTCTATTTGAAAGTAGTAGTAGTGGGAACTGTAATATTAAGAGCAAAGACAAAATGTCTCCCTGATATAACAATATCATGATTGAATTATTCACTTTTCTCCTGTTTTCATCCACGATCCACGACGAGTGATGTATTTGGCTGTTGATGAATGCAGTATCTTCTCTCCTCTTCCAGGTGCTAATTCGTATCGCCAGAGCCGAGGCCATAGCCGCCCGCCACTCCACCATCATGATATGCGTACTGCGGACAGAAGAGGACTTGGGTTTCTATGACCACGCCATCAACAGCCTGGAGGCAGATAAGGAGTCCGTGGTGACGTTTGGACCCTGGAAGGCCGCGTTGTCCGTTAAAGACCTGCTGGACTGTGTAAAGATGGACATCGAGAGTCAGGGCTACAGGGTGAGCATCAAGCCTCACGTTGTGGAGAAGAGCTTCCTGTCCAGGAGCTACGACTACTTCCACAATCTCATATTCACCTGGTGGTGATGAGAGGGGCTGCTTTAGTTACAGCACACGTGCAAACTGTACTTACTGTTTCTATAAAGAACAGACAGCATTTTGATAAATAAAATTTGGGAAAAGACCAAGTTGCATCATGTAATTCCTAAATACCTTCTAAGCTATGCTGCATGTTTATGCACCCATGTGAAAGGGGTCAGTAAAGCATGTGTATGTAATGTGCTTCAGAGGTACTGTAGTTTAAAGTGGCAATGGACAATATTTGTACTTTAACTTATCTGTATGGAGTAAATGTTGCACCACGTAATGGCTGTAGAATAATGAACCCTTCAGCATTTAGATTGGTTCCCTATAAGTCTCGCTTTCACTGTGCAACTCTGTCTGCCTCTCGGTCGCAATCTTCCTTTCACAATAAAAGTCTGAGACATATACCCTGCATCACTGCCTCCCAGAGAGCACACAGCTACAGCAGCTATCCCCAGACTGTGGGACAACCAGAGTCATGTTAACTGTGGAAACTACACGGCAAAAGAGCCTCGTTAACTGAGGAGGCGAAGAGGGGGAGTGATAAAAACTTTCTTTCTACTAAGATAACTCAGTGGGTCTTTTTAATACCACCAGGTATTTTACTCTGCCTGTTATCATAGCCCCAAGATTGGGGTTTCTAGTTCTTTGGGATTGTTACGGTTGTTCCTTGCTTTGTAAATGTAATGTCAGTGAAATCTGCTAAATTTTAATATACAAAAACTACCCAGTTAAATATTGTTTTAATTTGCAAAGTTTAAAAGTAGTTTGTTTAGTCGGGTTCTTTTGACCAGCTATGAATGGACATACGAACACAAACACCTGGACACTACAATGCAAATCAACAGCACTGCAATGAATACTTTTGTGTAGTGGTGAAAGAATCAGGTGGTCATATATTGAGGCTACTCTTTGCAAGTAAGTTGTATGTGAAATACTTCACAGTTCTATATCATGTTTTACAGGGACATTCAGTCAATGGGGAAAATAGTTGACGACCCAGATTATCAGAAACAAAAAGGTCACAAAGCACAAGAGCTTTGCTGCGCACGTCAGCAGAAAGCGGAGCAGAGGCCTCAATGTTCACCACAGGGCAGGATATGTACCAGCTGCCGTATCTGTATCTGTGTGTCTGTGTGTGTGTGGTCAAAGTGTGGAAAACAACAATAAGCCGTTGGTACAGTCAGCATGTGTACAAATACTGTGGCAGGGATTAGAATCTGAGAACAGACTGTCCTGCGACACCTCCAGTGTCTGATATTAAATGTAGGAACATGCAAAAATGACCAAAATGTAAAGTTTATTAATGGACTTCAATTGCTTCACGTGTTTATGATTTTTGGTTGTCAATACATCCGTCCCGTTCTCGTGGAACTGAGCCTCCTGGAGAATGTTTTTTGGTTTTATTTAAACACAAACAGCTTGGGAAGATTTGAAAGATCATTTTGTTTCACGGCCAAAAAATGAGGTCAAAGTGAGTTTCCTTGCTTTGTTCATAGAAATGAACATGGACATGCGACCTCCAGTAGTTTCACCGCATTATGTTACATCACACTTCCTCTTAAATATCCGCAGTGGAGATGAGTTGCACAGTGTTACATTTCACACCTTCAAAGTTGAGTGGTTTTATGTTTCTTTTATTTGGAAATGTGCCATTTCTCATCAAGAGGCTCTGCGTTTTCATGTATTCAATCTGACATTGTTGTTGTTTTTTATGATTAAATAAATGTCTTGGCATCTTCATGCCTTTATTTGAGTCGACAGAACGGAGATGGGGAAGAGAAATGACGCCTCGTCTGAGTCGAACCAGGATTGTTGCACGTCATGTTTGGAGCCTCAATGGCCATTTGTGCATTTATTAAACACAAAATGAAAGTGACGAAAACACTCAGTGGGTCATTTACATGACGATCAACATAAGAAATATAAACTGCAATTAGCGATTCCTTCTGTCTGTTTGTCTTTTATTCATTCTTACAGAATGTTTCGGTGGAATGATAACGACTAAAATCAGTTTTCAGTTCCAACCATCTTAAAAGTTTTGTACAAATTATTGTCAGTATCTTGAGCACAAATCCTGCGTTATTTTCTTTTACATCAATTTAGAAGATAAACATCACACATCACAAGAAATCACAGGATGAATAAAATGTCAAACATTACCTTCAAAGATAAACAATCAGCATTTCAGCATTTCATGTGAAAGGCTGTTATACTTTCTTTTGTTTTCATTTGTTCTACTGTAGTAACTGGTTTGAGATATACTCTGAGCTCCAGGTCCACTTACTAGCTTTTCAACTGCATTTAATGATCATCTGCCTTGAACACCATGAGATGCTGCTGAAAGCTCTGGAGCAAGCTGCTAAACATCGTCACATCATTTTATCAAACAACTCATTCCAAGGACCAGAATGAACTTTCACGCTTAAAAACATGAGAGTGGTGTTTTAATTAAATATTTGTCTAACAAATCTAATATGTTTGCAGTAATCCAACAGCATGGATGTTTAATATTAGTGTCTCTTGTCAAGATAAAGCCTGAAGCATGTGTCCTGTTCAGTTCTGTGTAACACAGGAAATGAAGAGTGAAGTGCACAAGGAGCCGCAGCAGAGCGTCAGGCAGAGCATCAGACAGAGCGTCAGACAGAGCACCAGTACAGGTGAACACTCCAACATGACGGGCAGAAACAACCTGATGAGCGTCCTGCTGCTCGTCGCTCTGCTTCAAACAGGTATTTTGATCCGTTTAGAGTTGGCTTTGGTCAGAGATGGAAGATGTAATCAGATGCTTCACTTCAGTAAAAGTACCAATATACAATGTCAAAATACTGAATGTAATGTAATATAAAATCTAAAGCTGAGATGAAAATACCAGTTAAAGTACAAGTGAACCTCACAATTGTATTTAAGTAGGATACAGTTCACTAGTTTTGGTTCTGGGTTGCAGTCAAAGTTCGCTCAGTTTTTTTTGTATATTCTATAAATCCTCCAATCTGCCATGTGAATATATCCAGCCCTCTCATACATCTGTTTAACACAGATTCAGGCTTTCTCTAGCTGCTGTAGGTGTCTGATTGTGGCCAAGACCTTCAGGGAGATTTTCTAGATGAAGAGCACAAATATATCGACAGGAATAAAACCTCAAGCAACCCTTAAAGTAATCTACAAAATGAGTCACTCATTTGTTGTGTGGAGTTTTACTGTTTAAGCTGTGACAGTCTTACGTTTAGTTTTACTTCTATGTCTCTTTAATTTTCCGCCTTGAACCGGATGCTGAATAGTTTTACCTCTACAGGCCTCTCAAAATTATTCAAATGAAACTGTCGGAGAAGGAAATCACTCTTTGATTGAACTGTTGACAAGTTATAGACACGCACCATGCGACCAGGGCCGCAAGTAGTTGCTTTGTATCGGGCTGAATGAAAGATTAGGAACCAGTGTGTCAGAAAATCTAAAAGATCACAGAATGTCGTGTCACACTGGCCATTTTCTTTTAAATTCTCAGTGTCTGAGCACTACATAGTAGGGATTTATTTAAATCACCATCATTGATGTGACTTCTGTGTTTCCAGGTGTGAGGTGCAAAAGAAATGCAGTGTTTGTGTACAGCAGACTTGGAGAGGATGCCGTCCTGCCGTGTATCAACCCGATTCCCCCAGACTGCTCTTTGATCAACTGGACCTTCTACAGAGGTGGCAATGTGCGGTACAGTGTGGAGGTCAACAGGGGGGAAGTGAGTGCAGACTCTGAGAAGATCAGCCGCATGTCCATCTTACCCAACTGCTCCATCAGCCTCCGTGACCTCGCTGTGGACGACACTGGCTCCTACGTCTGCCTGGTGAATGGAAACGCCGTGACTGACGTTTACATCTCTCTCATTACCATCACTTCTTCCTCCCCCATCACCGACCTGCAGCCTGGAGGAGGCCTCACCCTGAGCTGCATCATCTTCACTTACTATGATGTCGGGAGCTGCACGTCATACTCCAAAGAGTTCAACCTCAGCTGGGCAGCTGAGGATGGTACGATGCTGCCCAAAGACACCAGGTTTCAGTTTTCTGTCCTTTTTTTGTTAACACTCACCGCTGCCTTTACCTAATAATAAAGAAATGTACTTAAAAGGTCATGAGTATTTTAATTTTGACAATTGATCAACTCATCTACTCTGCTAAACACAAACATGTGTTAAACACATGTCTTGGTATTAAAGGACAAGGCTGATATTAAACAATTAAAACAATTTGTCAACAATTTCCATGAAAAATCCCAAACCAGCAAAGTGTTGGTCCGATTGTCCGAAAAGTATTACAAATACAGAGTTTGATTCAAAACAAAGAGTCAGTAATTTCCTGAAATAGCTGCACAATATAGTTTTTATCAAACAAATAGTGCATTTGTTTGGGACTACAGTGTGTGTTCATGGTAATGAAGGAACTTGTCCCCCAGTGCAACAGTGAGGCTCATGGATGTGTTTGTTTCCCTCTGTGCAGGTATGAGCAGATTGTCCACACTCGCTGCAACATCACTCTGGTCATAAAGCTCCAGACGGAAGACAACAACAGGAAGTGGAGGTGTCAGGTGACCACCAAAGAAAACATCAGGGCAGCGTTTCTGGACTTCACTTCTACCTTTTTGTTCCAAAACACTCCCACTGCCCAGGATCGGATTCCTTCAGTCGCCATAGATTGTTCGGTCGAGCTGCCCAGCAGCCGCATTATTCTCTGTGTGGCTCTGCCGGTCATGGTGCTCATAGTGGGCTTCTTCACATGGCGGGGAGACCGTAAGAGGGCCAAAACATCTGCAGCGAGCATGGAGCTGCAGGAAATAAACTGACTGTTCATCTCTCACACTCTATCTCTTCTTGTTTTATTTTTGCCTTTAATCTGGATTCTATTTTTACTGTTGTATGGCCCCATGTTCAAGCCTCAAATCCTCATGGATCCCAGACATTGTTGATACGTTATAGATGTGTTGTGTGCTACAATTCAGGTTTTTACATTTCAATGTTACGCATGAATTTAAGCTTACAACAGTTGGCTCATGTGTGTTGACATTGTGTGGTGACAGGATGGATATCTTTGGAGATTGCACGTTGTAATTTCAAAACAGAATGCATTAACACTCTTCTTCTTACACTTTTCATTCACAAAAATGTATTTGGGCCACAAGTACTTAGAGGCAGAAGGAGAACGGAAACTGTACCGGGTAGCAGCACGCCTCAAGTTTAAAGATTTACTGAAAAAGTACTGAAGTATGTAATTGAAGTACAATGGAAAGATTGTAAGATTTGTTGTAAGTTGTAAGATTGATGAAAACTGTGTTGATGTCTCTAGAGAAATAAAACATTCTGGTGTGTAACAGGTTAAGCCGAATGTAAAGATGCACTGTGCCCTGAGTCAGTATCTTCTCCTCAAGTGCCTTTGAGAACGGGAGCTGCTGCAGCGGGGGAGTTTTTTACTGGGACGATCGTGCAGGTCCTCTATGATCATGACAAACTGAATTTGTGTCACCAATTAAATCAATTCATAAACTGTTTCATCTTCATTTAATTTTGCATATGCTATAAAACAGTGCCTTTAATTTTACCTGTGAAATCTATTTTTGAAACAAATGCTGTTGTTTAAAATTAAGTTCTTAATCCACCACATTAAAAACAAATACCAAATAAACAAGAAAATAATTAGTCAATGAGTTGATTAGTCAATTGACAGAAAGTTGAGTGATAAAAAGGGATGTGGAAATACAGCAAGTCAGAGCTCAGAGTAAGATCACATATGCACAGATGGTGGGCAAGAGAGGAGGATTTGATGAAAGAAACAGAGTAGGAAAACAAACCACAGAAGAATCAGACGAGGCAAATGAAGGGAAAATAAATGTTGATTTAAAGAAGCAAGTCACTTTCATAGCAGGGAAATGCTACAATGGAGATTAAATCCAAAACATAGAGAATACTAATAATCGTTAAGGCAGCAGCTCATCATCTAGATATCAGTGGACCGACATGGGAGGAGGTGAGGAATGATCTGAGTATTCAAGCAAGCCGGGAACAACCAGGGGTTGGAAAGCAGTAAATAAATGGTCCATCTAGTACAAGGGAATGCAAGAAGTTTGTTGGCCAATGGACAGGAATTAAAAGAAATATGTAGACGATTTATCCCGTAAACCAGATGTGATTTGTGTTCAGGAAACATGGTTGAGACCAAATTTGGATTTTAAAATCTTTGGATATTATTCTATTAGTGTGATAAGAGGGACGGGGGAGGAGGAGGAGGATGTGCAACATTTATTAGAGAATATTTTTCATTTAGAGAGACAAGTATAGGAAATGAACAAGAATATGTAACAGTAGAGATATGGACAAGTGAGGGAGAGTTTGTTATAATCAACTACAATCCCTGCAGGAAACTACATTTGATTAGTTTAACACAAATTACACGGAGGGATAGATGTTAGTAGGGTGTTGATATGTGGGGACTTTAATGCACATAGCACGTTATGGAGAGGAGTAACAACAGAAGTCAATGGTGATGTAATTGAAGAACTGCTAGAAGAAAAGGGCATGGTTTGTTGAAATGATGGGGAGAGGCAAGGACACATGAAGTCTTAAAAAGTATTGGACATTGGGTTCGGGAGACTAGTCCAATATGTGAAAGAAATGGAGCTGGTGAATAGAATTGAATTTTCAGTGAAGTGTATTCTTCTTTCTTTCTTTTTAGAGGACACTCCAACACAGTAGGTGGCGGTAATGCACCTTAACGCTGGTTGCCACCTGCCATTAAACCTGAAGAAGAAGAAGAGGTAAAAGAAGAAGAAGAAGAAGAAGAAGAAGACTGTAGCTACGGATAGTATGAAGGAACAAATGTATGTTGCTAGCTGAAGGAAAGCTTGGCTTACCATCTTTCCCTGAACATGGCAGCACACCTGAAAAAGCGAGTTTATGAGGAATTTTCCAGAGTTGTACAGGTGAGCACATAAAGCCCTCTCCCCGTGTAGACTCATAACCCCCAGACAATGTTGAAGGTTGTGCTTGAGCGCTAAGTAGCCTGTTGGCTAATGCTAAATGGCTAACAACCGCAACGCAGGGCATCTCTGACATTTGTACAGCATAAATATTATATATAATGTCTTATTGTTTGATGAAACAGTTCTAAGTAAATTGAGTGAGCTAACAACCTCAAGGCTTAAAACGATATCAATTGTTGGTGAATGTCAACTTTTAAGTGGAAGATAACGACATCAACAATACTCATATTTGTTAATGTGGCTTATCGCGTTAGTGCTTCCTCGTAAGTGGTTTCTTGTTACACTGTTTGTATTGACAGACGCATTTCACACGTAATCCTATAACAGTCTGTTGTTTTCAGTCCGTACATACATACACTGTGGACATATTTCACTACAAGTCCTGAATAAAGAAATACAATAAAGTGTCATTAGCTAAATGCTCCTAAAGTATCACAAGTAAAGGCAGTCACTGTGCAGCAACATGTTCTCCGTCAGTGTCTTACTGTTAAGTAATGTTAATGTAAAGTTGTATAAAATGGAAATACTAGAGTACAATACTAGTACCTCGAATTTGTACTAAAGTACAGAACTTGTGTAAATGTGCTTCGTTACATTTCACTACTACTCTTAGTAAGTATTATAGTAGTATCTTATAAGATGAATACTTTTCTAAACAGTTACTGTCAATATGTATTATTTACCGGCTGCTGGTTTATGTTGATATCTTGAACATTTCCAGGTTCTATTACATGTAGTAATATGTCACATTACAGTATTTATTGTTTAGAGCTTTTGTCATTAGTTTATAATACATGATTTCATTATGTTAAGATGCCAACAGTGTTATGCTGATAAAGACTTTCTTAGGTCGGTGCTGTTTCAGTACTGACTTTGAGAAGCTCGCTGTTTTGTGATTTGACCCTGTGGTTGTATAGTTATTGTACCTGCTTTTTGTTGACATTTTTTGTTTTGTTTGATGTCAAAAGATTCCCCATGAAGAAGCTCCAGCCAAGAAGCTGCGTCTGTCCAAACCCAGTAAGTCTGCAGCTCTGCACATTGACCTCTGTAAGGCCACCAACTCCACTGATGCCCTGCAGTACCTGCTGCATTTCGCACGCAAGCCCGTGGAGGTGGAGAGCGTGGAGGGTGTGATCAGGATCCTGTTGGAGCACTACTACAAGGTAAAGAACTCTGGGTGGTAACCCGAGTGTGAGTAATCCATTACTTTATGGACAGCTTTATAAATGTAATAAAGTAGCTGTGCTTATACAGAGCCTGTAGGTGTAAGCACCATTTACAAGGTCTTATAGTATGTTCACTTGGTTTAGTCTAAGCTAAGTTGCACAAAGAAAAGACATCTAATGCTGCTGCTGATGTCTTTTCCCAGGAGACAGATAACTCGGTGAGGCTCAAGATCGCCTCTCTGCTGGGGCTGCTGTCCAAAACGCAGGGCTTCAGCCCCGACTGCATCGTAGACGACGCCATCAACACACTCAACAATGAGAGTAAGACAAATTGACACACTGAACCTTGGACGTTGTACTTGCATATTTGCACATTCAATTCTCCGTCATTCTGTGTTTTGGTTACTTTTACGCTCAACAAGCCATAAAATATACACTGGGGTTTGATGAGATATGAGATATTTTGGAAGAAGTATGATAAGTGTCTGGCTGAGTCACTTTTTTAGATTTTTAATTAACAAGGATATCAAAATGTATTTCAAAATATGGAATCAAAAAAAGTTTTAAGTGACTCCTTCCATTACTTATTAAGGATAGAATTTAATTTTCAGTGAAGTGTATTCTTAAGTCAATCTTCTTTTTTTTAGGAGACAGATATTAATGGATATTTCCATTACTACTCCTCTAAGGAGTAGTAATGGAAATAAGAAACAAGTTCTGCAGAATAGGATGATAGCACTTATTTGCACTTAAAATTGAATTATATTAAAAACATTTGACCTTCCCCGTCCAAAAAACACAACTTTGAGATGTTAACAAATTCTGTGTCTGCTTCGCTCTGTTTCTCTGTGTCTGCAGAGTCTCATCAGGTCCTCGCCCAGCTGCTGGACACTCTGCTGGTCATTGGATTACAGCTGCCTGATAGTCCGACAGTCAGACAGAGGCTAATACAGATGGCTTGCAAGGTGACACACACACACACACTCGTATAAAAAGTACTCACCATTAAGTGTTCCTTATGGACTCAACAGGACTTTCTGTACTAAACAGTCAAACTCTTCTGTGTTTGTTTCCTTGTCCTCCTCTCAGCACCTGTCTGATACGTATTTTGGGGTTAGGAACAAGTGTCTGAAGCTCCTCGGATGTTTAGGCATGGTGGACACTCCTCTGACTAAAGACAACGAGGGACTGGGCACATCTTTAGGTTTGTTCCATCGCTCAGTATATTTAGATGACTTGACTGTGACTCTTTGGATGTGTTGAACATGGATTGTAAGGTACTTCTCCATCGTCAGTGTGTTACCTACAGTAGGTGGCTGGAGAAACAGACAGGAGTTACTGCACAGGTGCAAAGCAATGTACTGCTGTGGACGGGGAAGCAGCAAAATGTATTTTTGCCACCTAAATAAAGGCCCACCTAAAAAAATCAATATCAGTTTAAAAAAATATATATTTTCACAGCTTTACTTTGCCATCAGAGCCCTTTCTGACGGACAAACAAACAAACTGATCAAGGCAGCGGTAGACCAGCGACTTTGTGTTCTTAGAGGTAAAATTACTGTTTTATTTCAAAGGATTCTGGGCTTTGAAGGAGCATAGTTAGCGGCTTCAGTTCCCCGTCAGAAAGGGCTCTCAAGGTAAAGTGGTGAAAATATTCTAAATATAGCGTACACTTAAACTGATAATGATTTGTTTTTGTTGGCTAAAATACGTTTGGCTGCTGCCCCCGTCCACAGCAGTACATTGCTTAGCCCCTGTGCTGGTACTCCTGTCTGTTTCTCCAAACATCTGAACTATCTCATTAAAAGGTTTGAAATATAGAGGAGTATCAAACGGTAAACATTTCAAGAACATGTATTGTGTAAGCACTTTTCTTTCATTACAGTCTGAACTAAATTAACTAAACTCTTAGAAAATTCACATTTATGGGTCATGATTGTGTTTTGTGTGAGTTGTTGTGCGATGTGTTATCATGCGTCTGTTGCGTTGTATCATTTCACATGTTTGCTCGGTGCTCCAGGAGGGGCGAGGGACGTCCAGAGTATCATCAGCGACTACTTTGGAGACCAGGACCCCAGAGTCCGCACTGCAGCCCTAAAAGCCATGGTGGGACACCGCCACTACCTGCACTCACAATA
The DNA here is from genome assembly GCF_900634415.1 of Cottoperca gobio. Lineage (NCBI taxonomy): Eukaryota > Metazoa > Chordata > Actinopteri > Perciformes > Bovichtidae > Cottoperca > Cottoperca gobio. Next base: position 21,529,521 of record NC_041367.1, on the reverse strand, counting down.
AACCATTGCCAGCACCACACATGATGCAAACACAGTCAGCAGTGAGGAAACCCAGTGCACTCTGATCTCAAGCTCATTCTGTGTGTTTGCTTTCCAGCTGCAGCTGCACGAGAGAGGAGTAAAGATTCATGAGATCATTTACGACCAGGTAATAACACTGTCGTTACTGAAACCTGCCAGTAATGGAAGTCCTCCAGTATTTAAACGTGTGTGTGTGTGTGTGTGTGTGTGTGTGTGTGTGTGTGTGTGTGTGTGTGTGTGTGTGTGTGTGTGTGTGTGTGTGTGTGTGTGTGTGTGTGTGTGTGTGTGTGTGTGTGTGTGTGTGTGTGTGTGTGTGTGTGTGTGTGTGTGTGTGTGTGTGTGTGTGTGTGTGTGTGTTGTGTGTGTGTGTGTAGGCCTGCAGGTTGCTGTCAGATGATTATGAGCAGGTCCGCTCTGCAGCGGTGCAGATTGTTTGGGTGCTCAGCCAGCTGTACCCTGAAAGGTGAGAAGATACTGATAAACAAAAATGAATGATATATATATAACTACTGAAAAATGAGACAGCATCTCTTGTAGCCTTTAAACCACAAACTGAATGGACTTGACCTTCCAGGAGATGGCGCTCTCATCCCTGTTTGTTTTTCTCATGTAGTAAAGTAAGTACAAATTATTATAACCTTCCTCTACTGAAGTGTTCTTCACACGGATACTGACTTTAAAGTGGACTCATCATAAAGATTCTCAGTGCCTGTGCACATAGATGTGGGTACCAACAGTCTACCAGCCCACAAAGTGAGAAATGAGACAACCCAGTCAGTTGTTTGTGGTCTTCCTCGGTCAACGGGTCAAAAAACAGGATTCAACGAGCCATTCAGGTGTGCGTCCCCTTCCTGTGTCACATGCAGGCTCATATAACACCCCCCATCTGAGTAGAGTAACAGGTGCTAAAACTGAGCGCTTCAGACATTAATACAGGTATATTCAGACAGTGTGAGAAATAATGTGTTCTTTGAACATTCAATAATTTAAACATGTTCTAGTAGTCTCCTCTAAAAGTCAGAAACTCAGGAAAGTGTATTGAAAGAGAAATACATTTTGTATAACATTACATTGTTTCAAATGATGCCACAGTTTATTATATTGATAGTATTTGTTGTATTTATTGCTGATATTTAGATTTGTTTAGCTAGTTATTTGAACGTGTGACTTTACATTTTATATTGGCACCAGTTTGAAGTGGCCTTGCCTGACGTGTAAATCCCTGTTCTGTCTGTCCAATCAGCATTGTTCCCATCCCGTCGTCCAATGAGGAGATCCGACTTGTCGATGATGCATTTGGAAAGATCAGTCACATGATCAGCGATGGCTCCTGGATGGTCCGGGTGCAGGCCGCCAAAACCCTGGTGAGAGGGATCAGCTCACACAGTATATATATCATATCTGAATAGTCACTTTAACATTAAAGTCATTATAGCAATCGTGGACCTCCTGTTGAAGACCCTTGCTTTAATTTATGGATAAAACCAGCGATGTAAAGTACTTTCGATTGAGACACAAATACAACAAAGTGAATCTTTTCTTGTGTTTCAGGGTTCGATGCAGCAAGTTAGTCCTCACTTTCTGGAGCAAACCTTGGATAAGAAGCTGATGTCAGATCTCAGGGTGAGAAATGAAAGTTTATTCACAATACACAATTCTTTGGACAAACTGCAAGCAACACAAGCGATTCTAATGATGTTAATCAGCACAACTCCCCTCACTCTTCTTTTCTGTGTCCAGAGGAAGCGTACGGCCCATGAACGAGCCAAGGACCTCTTTACTTCTGGAGAGTTTTCCTCTGGCAGGAAGTGGGCCGACGACGCCCCCAAAGAGAGACTGGACACAAACACCGTCAACCTCATCGCCTCGGGGGCCTGCGGGGCCTTCGTTCATGGTCTGGAAGACGAGATGTTTGGTACGTGAATCCTGGTGCAGCAGGTCTTTGTTTCGCAACAAAGAATTTCAATCCGAATGTAAACGGAACCCAAAGGGTACAAATGATGTTCAGTCGTTAAACTGTTAGGATGTTACTGATTTAGAATTCATTTTTTAAGTTATATTTTTTGGGCTTTTCATGCCTATGCCGATAGTGAGAAGTGCAGATTGTGAAACGGGGGGAGAGAGAAGAGGAACAACATACAGCAAATGGCCACAGGTCGGACTCAAACCAGTGGCCACTGTGGAAAGGACTCAGCCTTTATATATGGGTCGCCTGTGCTACCCGGACGCCCTGATTTTGATTAATGTTAATTCTTTTTTTGTATTGATTGAAAATCCCCTAAATATGTTTACATGTTCCCCCAAAGAGACCTTCAGGTACAAGTGTTTTTTAAGGCTTTTGATCACATGGTATGTTTGCCATGATTTCTTAACGGTGTGAGCAAATACGTAATTACAAGTTAAACTGTAACATGTAATAAAGACAGTGTTTATCTTTACTAGCCCTCCCCTTTATCTTCTACTCTGTGTTAGTTTTATTCTTTTTACTGTGTTGCTTCACAAATGTCATGCCCTCTGCTTTTCCCACTGGTGTTTTCTCCTTCTTTAATATGACTTCAGAGGTCCGTATTGCGGCGGTGGAAGCGTTGTCCCAGCTGGCTCAGTCATCTCCCAGCTTCGCAGAAAAGTGTCTGGACTTCTTGGTCGACATGTTCAACGACGAGATCGAGGAAGTGAGACTGCAGTCCATCCATGTGCTGAGAGAAATCTCTACCAATATAACACTCAGAGAGGACCAGCTGGACACTGTGCTGGCTGTGTTGGAGGTTAGAACACACACGCACACACAGACACGCACGCACACACACACACACACACACACACACAGACACAGACACACACAGAGAGAGAGTTCGAACTGTCAAAGCCCTGAAATATATTTGTGTCTCTTCAAGTATGTTCTTGTTACACAACACTCTGTATTCACGGCACATATTGATTACGTCTCTGTCTGTCTCCAGGACTCGTCTCGTGACATCAGAGAAGCTCTCCATGAGTTAATATGTTACACCAACGTCTCCACTAAAGAGTGTATTCAGCTGGCTCTGCTGGAGCTGCTGAAGAACCTCAACAAGTATCCCACCGACCGCAATTCTGTCTGGAAGTAAGTATGGTGTGTGCGTGTGCGTGAAGCCTTATGAGAAGTGATGATTTTTAGAGCTTTTCTGAGTGAAGATATTTTGGCTGTTCAGGATTAGAACTAGGAGTATGCTGCTGGTTGTCATAGTAACTCAACAGTTTTCCATGTACACAGCAGTCAGAAATTGTAACTATTGGAGCAAGTGATGGAAATATGTTACTGTATATAAAGCAAAAATAAATGTTGATTTAGGGGTGGGCATTAGCACAAATGTAATATTGAAGGAGCCGCAATACACTTAGAATCCAGTACTTCTAATAATTCCTGGATACTTGATAAAATAATATATTGGAACTTCAGTGCAAAATGAAATGCATAAGTTACAATGTAATCAAACATATTGAAGTGGAGAATGGAGTACTTCAACATTACAGTGATTAAGATCAGTTACCATCAGCCCTGAATGTGAAACTGTCCATCAGACCTGATGACTGATAGTGATTTTTCATTTTCTTCTTTCCCCTCAGGTGTCTGAAGTTCCTGGGTTCCCGTCACCCAACGCTGGTGTTACCGCTGGTTCCTGAACTGCTCAGCACACACCCATACTTTGACACACCCGAGCCTGACATGGACGATCCAGCCTGTATCCTTCACACGTCTGAAAATCTCAAAACACACTTAGACGTGAATGTAAAGCAGCCACATCTCTTCTGCAGCAACTGAACTATATTTTACAGTATTTAGTTATAGTCTGTGGACAGCAGTGTAAAGGATACATAACTATAATCAAGAAACACATGACAACTAAAGATCTGGAAAACGCATGGCGTGGGTGGATTTCTGCTACTGTGTGTATATTTTGGAAAAACAAATGACATAAAGCAAATGTTTTCTTCATTCTTTACATTTCTTGGCAAAACTTCCTCCGAAATCTCAATATGCAGAAAACGAATAAAACAAAACATTGACATAAGTTGTTTGGCCTTAAAACAACACATGGTAGCAATAAAGGTTCCTCACACAGCTGTCACTTCTTTGTGTTTTGTAGCAGACCTGTGCACCTATGGACTGTGTTTTTCTTTCTTAACTGGTTGTTGATCTCAGACATTGCGGTGCTGGTGTTAGTGTTCAACTCTGCCAAGTCGTGTCCCACCATGCCAGCGCTGTTCTCCGACCACACCTTCAGACACTACGCCTACCTGAGGGACAGTCTGTCACACCTCGTACCGCCACTAAGAGTGAGAACTGAAATACTATACTGTAGTTTTCAGAATCATACTACTGCAGTCCATGTCGACAAGAAATCACAAGACAATGCAGTCAGGAAGCAGCGGGACACATCCACGGCTAGTAACAGGACACATTCCTGTCACTAACACCCACCCACAGTTAGTAACGGGACACATTCCTGTCACTAACACCCACAGCTAGTAACGGGACACATTCCTGTCACTAACACCCACCCACAGTTAGTAACGGGACACATTCATTCCTGTCACTAACACCCACAGCTAGTAACGGGACACATTCCTGTCACTAACACCCACAGCTAGTAACGGGACACATTCCTGTCACTAACACCCACAGCTAGTAACAGGACACATTCCTGTCACTAACACCCACCCACAGTTAGTAACGGGACACATTCCTGTCACTAACACCCACAGCTAGTAACGGGACACATTCCTGTCACTAACACCCACCCACAGCTAGTAACAGGACACATTCCTGTCACTAACACCCACAGCTAGTAACGGGACACATTCCTGTCACTAACACCCACAGCTAGTAACGGGACACATTCCTGTCACTAACACCCACAGCTAGTAACGGGACACATTCCTGTCACTAACACCCACAGCTAGTAACGGGACACATTCCTGTCACTAACACCCACAGCTAGTAACGGGACACATTCCTGTTGTATTCTCTATAAAATCCTACCGATACACATCCCTTTACACAACATTTATAAGACGGTCAATGACACTGTTGTCCTGTCTTTCAGTTGCCCGGCAACGGCCTGGACTTGGTGGACTCGCGTTGTGGTTTGGGTTCCGTGGAGTCGGCTCAGCTCTTCCTTCAACAGAGTCTAAACAGGGTCAGCACCATCCAGAACCTGGAAGCACCTGGATCCCAGGACCTTCTGAACTTCACCATACGGTACACACACACACACACACACACACACACACACACACACACACACACACACACACACTAGACTTACCACGAGCTATGAGATTGTGAAGCGATGGCAATTCTCCTGTAGAAGCCACACATCTGTATGATATCAACCTTGTTTTAAGAAAAACATGTTTTATTCGGTCATAGAGAACTACCCACAATCCTAAAGTGTAGCAGGTGACGTCTCTGACTGGTGGAGCTCGCTGTTGCTCCATGGTCTGCTCACAGATTTAAAACCGAACCATCATGGCGGCTCGTTTGGAATCAAATGTTTTTTATTGTCACGATTCATCTTGTAGTTGATGGCTTAGTTTCATGTTTAAAACTCTTTATTTAAGACTTTTCTGACATCAATGAGTGAATGAAAGGGAAATTCACTTCCGGAACTGGAGCTCTATAGACAAGTACAGAAGCAGACAAAACGCTCTACTTTCATTTAATAATTAAATAAATCATGTTTTTTTTTCCTGAATATTAATTGTCACTTTGTAACATTTCTTTATGTAGCAGCAACATTATTGTCTCAAGTTTTATTTTGTACGTCCAAGACATTCTCAATCATGTATATCAAGTGCTGTATTTAATGGTATTTCCCCCTGTTTGTTTAAATTGTATTTTTGGTAATGATGTTTGTTATTTCTTGGCTGTGGTCAGTGTGTTTGTCTTATCCCGCCCTTTGACTAAAAGGTCTGAGGAGCGTCGTATGCTGTGTTGACTGACTTTCAGAGGTCCTGGTGCTTAGTGTTATTGATTCTGTAATAGTGACAGACTGGTGAAAAAAAGCAGCACATTAATATACTTTAATTGAATATAGTGTGTGCAAAAACACATACTAAATATGTGATAATATTCCAGTCCATAATCAAGTGTCACAGAATGGATGTCTCTAACCTCAAGTTAAAGAAAATCCTCAAGCATTCAAAACAAAGTTTGGCAGTTGTTGTATGATCTGAAAACTGTGTGTGTGTTTGGTCAAATGAGGAATGTATTTGATGAATTTGGGAATGCATCAGCCAGAAGGAGTATGTTGATCTTTTTCCTCCTGTCTGTCTGTCAGAGACCTGCGGCGGCTGGGGGAGCTGCAGACTGAGCTTGCTGGAGCTGCTGATTTCTGTGCTACATATCTGCGCTGCCAGCTGCTGCTCATGAAGGTGTGTGTGTTACACTGACTAGTATAACAGATGACAGCATGAGTTTAAAGCAACACTATGTAGCAATTGGTACGTTATATTTAGCTCAAAAACCAGCTCAAATCTTTGCTAACACAGCCAATCACTAAGCAAGTGCTCATTTAAAGAAAGTGTTAGCACACTAACACTTTCTCTAATGAGCTAACGGCTAACTAGCTAATGCAGCTGCTGTTCGCAAAGGTTAGCGTTGCTTTAGCAACAAGTAAAGCTCTTGTCCATCAGGAAACTCTGTAAACATTCAGAGGACATCAGAGGGAAAAAAACTGAAAACATTTCTCTATAAAATATGATCCAGTTTCACCAAAATATGATTATTATGGCCAAAGTTACATAGTGCAAGAACAGCCGTTCGGGGCGCAGAGTGTGACAGACAGAGACACCATTCTCCCTATTACAAGTCAGTGTAGCATCAAAATGATTTTGAAGCTGTTTTTTTAAGGGAAAATAGTTACATAATGTTACTTTAAGGCAGGGGGGGAACCTCCGGCCTCTGGGCCAGGCCGCGAGACCATTTGATCCGGCCCTCGAGGTAATTCATAAAGACATCAAAATAATCTTTTTATCTAGATGCCAATAGAATAAAACGGGGGACTGACTGTTTTTCCTGGCCACGGTCAGGGTCCTTGAACACAACACGAGCGGAAAGGGTCATGTTGGAAATGTCACACTTTCCAGGAGAAATGGACAAATTATTATTTTTTGCCAAACTGCACGAGCTGAAAGGACGAGTGCGTTTGGATAACGTTAACGCTCTTCGGCAGAGTTTGGCCCAACAAGCAACTCTCTCCAGAGCGGAACATACAAACATGGAAAGATAAAACAGAAAGATACATCGATGAAGAATTTGCTTTTTTTGCACAGCATGAAAGAAAGGTGAAATTAATGTGCTGTGTCTTACATTTATTAGCATTACATTACATTAGCAGAGGTCACAAGTTCAATAATTAGTATGGCTCTCAAAGGATGTTGTAAAAATTGAAATGGCCCTTGATAGGAACAAGGTTCCCCATCCCTGCTTTAAGGAGGTGGTTTAAAAGTCAGGTTTGTCTTGTTTCAGGCTCTGCAGGAGAAGCTGTGGAACATGGCTGTCCCTCTCTGCCTCAAACAAAACGTCACGGCCACAGCAGCAGCTCAACAGGTGAGCACACACACACACACACATGTTGATATTAGCACACCAAGAGATCATTTAGGGTGTCTGTTTGAATGTGTGTGGTTGTGTTTGTAGATCTTAGAGGAAACCTACAAGCTGGAGTTTCTGTACAGCGGTCTGGAAAGCAGACAGGTAGCCACGATACATCATGTTCGCCTCCAGGCCAAAGCTCTGCAGCTCGTCCTGACTGCTCGCACCAGACAAGGGTCAGTACACACACACACACACACACACATCATATACATTTAAGACTACAGGTGGACCAGCTGTATCATTCTTCTCTTATCGTTCCTCTTCAGGATGGATCCTCTCATCAGCAGCTGTGAGAAGTTTTTGCAGGACATTGAGTCGTTTCAGATGTAAGATCTTCATCTATTTGTGTTAGTCTTTCAAACGTTTAACTATTAGGACATTTTAGATTTATTTGTGTGTTAACCCAGTAAGACATAGAAACATAAGGCATTATAAATATACTAAAAGGAATTATAAAAGGTCAAATGTATTAAAGCATGACGTTACAGGACAGCTACAGAGCCGTGCAAGATATGACTGAAAGTTTTCTAATGTGATTTAATTAACAGCAGTGGCGAACAGAAAAGGTTTAAACTAAACAAACTAAAATACAATAGCTGTATATTATTATATTATGCCTCTAGCATGAATGTGCTTCTCCGCTGCATGGTTTTAAGAATAGTTTGCATAGCAGACTTTATCTGGGAGAATTTCCCCACTCCTTACTGTGTTTAGTCGGTCATATAGATCTGAATGCTCTCCTTTTTTTCCTTTTCTTTATTCCATATGTTCTGCATCCCTCAGGCTGTTTCTGGCAGAGCTGCCCCACCTGCAGGACAGTTTTGCTGATAAGCTTTTGGAGCTGATGCCCCGGCTGTCGTCCTGTAAACCAGTGGAGATGGTGAAGATTCTCCAGACAACCCTGAGACAGAGCGGCATGCTGCAGCTCAGACTGCCTGAACAGGTATAATGAAGGAATTTCTAACCAAGAATCTGTTGAGTATGCTCAACAGCAGCTTGATAAACCTTTTTGGATTTCATTAACATTTCCATGCCGGTTGGCAGATCCATCGGGCGACAGCCACCATCATCGAGCCGACGGGGGAATCTGACAACCCGCTGCGGTTCACGACCGGCCTGGTGGTGGCGCTAGACATTGATGCAACGCTAGAGCACATCCAGGACCCTCAAAACACTGTGAAAGTACAGGTCAGTTTGATGAACGGCTAAATAACTAACCTCAGTTTCTCACTTGACCTTTTGGGGTTTTGTTGTCTTCAGGATTATGGTCACAAACTGTTCAATATTTTAAGTGTTTCAGAATTAGTTTGGGATCAGAACATTTTTTATGAGTCATTGCTGCTGGTTTTGTTAGGGTTAGTGATTTTTAAGTACATCTAAGTTGGTTTAAAGGAGCTTTATCTGATATTTTTAACAATAATATTGAAGCAAACATCTATTTGCTATGTGAATTTGCTAAATATTTGATATGATATGATATGAAAGCTGGTTGGATCACCTGCTTCCTGTGCATCATACACACCTTCTGTCTCTGCAGGTTCTTTATCCAGACGGCCAGAGTCATGTGATCCATCCTAAACCTGGAGACTTTAGAAAGCCTGGACCTGACCGACACAGACTCATCACACAGGTTTACCTCTCACACACCGCATGGACAGGTCAGTATAATACACACATCTGATGTTTATGTTTCAGTGACATTCAAATGTTTTCATCTACATCTACTTTTAATCGGTTATAGGTTTTAATAGCTCAAAAGTCAGGCATTCGAATCCATCGATGCGTGCGTGTACTTGAAATTATCCTCTTTCTCTTGATTTGCATTTGACATTTTGTTTAGGTGCAGTGTTACTTGCAGCTAATTGAATTGATGTCATCCATCTTTATAATGCATATCTCTTGTTTTAAAATGTATCGTTTTTGTAGCGGACCGTGCATCTAGATATGTTAACTCTGATAAGGAGACCCCTCCCCCGAACGTTTATACTTTCCCTTCATCATCAGTGTATTCAGTTTGACGTTATTTCTACCCTGTCTGTCTTCCTCCACCTCAGAGCCGTCCCAGATTGAGGTGCGCCTCCTGCTGGCATACAGCTCCACCTCAGCCTCCCTCTCCTCTTCCCTCTCCGCTTCTTCGGCTTCCAAGCTGGGCTGGTCCGACAGTATTGACAGCGTCCCGCCCCCAGAGGCCGCCGTAGAGGGAACAATTCCGTTCAGCAAGCCCGTCAAAGTCCTCATCATGCCCAAACCTGCCCGACGCTAACAAAACTCTCAACAAAGGACAGACAGACGGACGGACGGGCAAGGTTTCACATGCAGGAGTGACTTGGCTTGTTTTTTTAAAGAGGATGCTAGCTGCTTGACCCTCTAAATTCAAAGCTGTACAGAAAAGGTGAAACCAGTTTGTTCTTTTAGAACTTGTGCACTTCTAAAAATAATTAATGATAAAGTATTAGGAAGCACAAGAGTACTCGTGGTGTGTCATTTGTATTGGGAATATTTTTGTAATATTGTTTCTGATAAAGACAAACCCATGTGATGGAGATGATTATTCTTTTCAGTTTATTTTGTGTAGCAAACACACTGACTAACATGTAGTGAACTATATCTATCTATCTATCTATCTATCTATCTATTATATATATCTATATATATATCTATATATATATATATATATATATATATATATCTATATCTATATCTATATATATATATATATATATATATATATATATATATATATATATATAATTATAATGGGGGATGGTGCACTACAGGCTGTCCTCCATCCTGTGAAGAGCATCTCCGTTGGTGCAGCAAGGCCATCAACAGGTGGAGTGGAAGACCCCCCCCACTTTGGCGCCCTGGCCAGCCAGTCTGTTGTATTCAGCAACAGCCTTCTCTGTCTGCAAGACTCTGACGTCGACACCTTTCTGCATCACAAAGTCCAACGTGGAGGAGGGAACCTGAGAGAAGAGACAACAGCAAACAAAGCAAAAGATTTGCAGCATGTCTCTACAGAAAGAGTCGTTTGTGTCCTGCGTGTTAGATGGAACACGTACTCTCCTATTTCAAAATTCCCAAGCTACCCGATAAAGTATTTAAAGTAGTTGAAATGAGCTCCACTTTTATCGGTTTCAACATTGAAGTGAACACATTAATTATAATCCTATAATATACATTCTGAAATGGGTCATTCATACTTTTGGTACTTAAAATATATTAATGCTAATACTTTTGTACTTCTACTCAAGTAAAGATTTGAATGCAGGACTTTTATTTGTAACTAATTACTTTTACACTAGTAATGCTCCATTTACTTGAGTACAAAATCTGAGTACTGAACGCATCCTGTGTAGACGCAGACTGAGCACTGAAGCTGCTGCTCTGCTGACGTGCTGCTCCCGCTACACCTGTGGCTACACAGTGTCAGTCTCCTTCCAGCAGCTACTACATGTTTGCCCTGAATACACTCAGCCTCCACGCGGAGCTGAAATTGGGGTTAAATTCATAAACCTTTTTCTTCCTTTTTAACTTTTAATAAATTAGAATTGTTGGTAGTCTGCTTTACCTGCAGAGCTTCACTCATGCCTCTGCCGATGACCAGCAAGTCTATTCCCTTCTTCAGCACCTCCTCCAGATCAGCAGGTTGTACTCCCGGGAAATGCTGGGGTGGGAAAGGAGAGTTACTGTGTGAGCACTGTCATGGGCAGATTTTGAGAGAATGGGCCCTTGGGCACAGACATGCAAAAGGCCCCACCACTGCAAGACACACACACACACACACACACACACACTTTACAAGGGTTGTGTAGTCCTCACACATCTGTGATTGTGTCTTTGTAGTCATTGTGCATCTGTTTTGTAGTTTTTTGGTCTTTTTGTAGTTATTTTTTGTCTCTGTCTTCATTTTTTGTGTCTCATTGTGGCACTTTTGATAGTCGTTGGGAGTCTTTGTGGTCTCTTTTCAGTTGTTATGCATCTCTGCCGTTTTGGTCTTGTTGTAATCTTGTTTGTCTTTTTTTGTTTTGTTTTACGTTTCTTTGTTGTCATTTGGAGTCTCTTCCTGGTTGGTACGTGTCTGGTTGAATGACATTTTGTAGGTGAAGGCGAGGGGACACTGAGCCCCCAGGCCTGTGCCCGAGAGGCCCATTCAGGAATCCACCCATGATCACTGTCATCACAACCTCAGTGTGCTATGCCAGGTCCTGTTGTTTTTGTGTCTGTATGTAGCTATATGTATGTTGTGAGTATGATGTTTCTGGTTCAGCTCACGTCAGTCCCAGTCTCTCTCCAGTCCCAGGCCCGGCTACCTCCAGGCCAGACCTTACAGTCCTTGTAGCTGGAGGGGCATCCCTTCACCTTCATGTGGCCCCAGGAGAGAGAGGCGATCTCTGGAGAGGACATGTTGTGTGAGGCTCCCTACTGTAAGACGAGGAGACACCGTGGTAGATAATGAATCTGTGAAAAGTATGTACAGGTCGTTTAATTTAATCAAGTTTGCGTTCTGTTTGTATGAATCAATAAAACTCACGAGTAAATGAGAACCTGTGGGTTTTTAAAGTATCTCGCTTATTCAGAAAAACACCAATTTGTTTTTCTCAAGAGTTCTGAGATAATGTTAATTAATCGGTTCTCAAGTGAATGCATTAAGGTTCCATCAGTGTGCAACAGATTATTGCACACTGATAGGAGACGCTGATTTCATTCATATCGACTAGCTTTGTCCTGTTCAATCTGAGTCAAATCGACACGTTACTTAAACATAAGCCTCTGTCGTCCTTTGTGTTATTAGCGCAACTTAATATGCTGTGCTTAATATTTCCTGATTACGTGTTGAAGCAGCAGAGGTGTATAACTTACAGTACAATCAGTTAAATGAGCATTCGTGTAAACGATCCAATGCCAGTTCTGTCGTAAACGATAGGAGCTGACTGGGAGCTATTTTAGCAAACGCCACAGACTGTCTCCTTCTACCCACCAAACCAATAAGAAACGGAGTCAAAATATGTTGTTTCATTAATACACCTCATCAAATTCAAAACCATTAGGCAGCTGCAATGCAGTTGTTAGTTGTTCCTGAAGCTATAACAGGCAAAGTCCTGTGCTGTACTGCTGCTTACCCTTTCTACATGTCAACACACTGGACACACCCTCGGGGTTTATTCTTCCTCCTGTAATTAAAGTGAAACACCATTTAGTTTCCCTCAGATACACAAACACTGACTCAACCTAGTTGAACATTGTTTTTGGATATGTAAATATATGGAAACTACAGAAATAAAATGCTAATGTATGTAATGGATGTGGCTAACCGAATTAGCCTGGTTAGACTGATCAACAGACTGACTGTTTGGGGGAAAACACGTTAAAAAAAATAAATCAACGGTGTTACTGACCTAAAACCTCACAAATAGAAAAATAAATAAAAAACATTCGACTGGTTTTGTTTTTTTCACACCAGAAATAACAAAACGTTAAGTTTTGGCAAAATGTTATACAGCAGCAATGAAGTGCAATCTCCTTTTTCACAATAACGAACCATGTTCTGACCTAATTGAAATCAGAGATGGATGAAATAATAAAGGGACAATTGTGTCGCTGTCCCTGTTAAATCTGAATTTCCTGATGAACTCATTGGGGGCAGTGTAGAGTTCAACATTATTATACCGCTGACCATCACCTCGACGGATTACCAAGGTTTTGTATCTTCATGTAAAGATATGTTTTTGACATGTCTCAAGGTAAATTAGTGTAATTCATCTCTTTTTGCCATGTCAGGCGCCTCTCGTGCCAACTGTCAATTTCTTTTCTTAGGAGTTTCACTTGTTTTGCCGTTGATTGCGTCACCGCCGTGATTAGCTTCAGGTGTGTTTTTGGGGAGGTTTTCATCAAAAGTAGAAAAAAGCCTGTGAAAATTCAGGGAAATAAGTGTTAGGCTAAAAAACCCGCTCCCCGCTAGATTTGCTGTGGTTTTGAAGGTCTGGCTAGTTAAATCTTAACCTGTTAAGTAACAAATGCAATTAAACAATGTAATTAATATGGTGGACAAAAAAAAACGATGATTTAAAACTGTATTTATCTCAACTTGAATAAAGTGTTTGCTAACGGCTGCACGTGCACAGGGCTGCTGTTGTGTTAATTATCCAGCAGAGGGTGCTACAGCTCAGTTTCAGATTTTATTATTATTATTATTATTATTATTATTATTATTATTATTATTATTATTATTATTATTATTATTATTATTATTATTATTATTAAGTTAAGTTCGGGTACCTGAACATTTTAGAACAGTACTTGAGTAAATGTTGATAGTTCATTTCCACCACTCACTATAGTGTACTGGTTACACATTATAATTACGTAGGTAACGAATTATTTCGTTTGCATATAGTTGGACTCAAACAGAAAGGAATTTAAAGCGACTAATACAAACTTGTTAAAATAGTGTTTCACTGTCTTGGATGATCGGAGTGTTGTTTTGGCGCGTGCGCAGTTGATTGCTCAGTCTCCAACGCAGAAAGTGTAAACTCCGGATGAGCTGACCTTTGCGAAATCCCCAAATATGGGAACCTCGACTGCATAATTTGTGGTAGTGGTTGACTGCGTTCACGCTCTCCCCTGATAATTATGTTTATAGAAATGAAAGCAATACTCTTATCGACTCATCGTCGCATGCAATCTAGTTATAGTAATTTACACCATAGTGCTCGATGTTGATTACAGTGAAGCTGATCAGAAGTTCCATGTTTCTCTTGTGTCTCTGTAGCAAAATAAGATCCTGTGATAATGTTATTAATATAATCCTGCAGTCAGCTCTGTGCTCCACTAGAAACTAGCGGGAGCTCTTCTAGTTGTTGTGTAGTTTGTCACCGGACCGTAGAAAACACATTATATTCATCCTGTTTAACATCCGCAATACTTTGTGAAATGTTATAACGTGACTGTAACGTGATTTGTGTTTCTGAGCATTTATATTGTTGACCAAGACGACTGCCACGCCCCTCGTTATGAATCCCTCGTGTCTTTTAAATTGACACGTTTTGTCAGTTTTCATCTAAATACAGTGTAGGATTTGCATTGTATTTCATTGGTAAAAGGTTTAGCGAAGTTGTTTTCCGTTTTACTGAGTGTCACTTAAACACATCATTCACCAGCAGACCCGTCAGTGAGGGTAACTGTGCGGTGAATCACTGCTTTACCGCCGACCTACAGCTGGTATCGCTTCTCGGCCTTTTGGCTAAGATCAAGTGTAGTATCTGTTCTTATCAGTTTAATATCTGATACGTCCCCTACCCGGGGACCATATATTAAATTGATTTTTGGAATAGGGAGATGGAATAGGGGCTTGCTCCGTCCACTCCACGCATCGACCTGGTATTGCAGTACCTCCAGGAACGGTGCACCCCCTCTCAATGTCTAAAGTAAATATTAATTTAGCTGTAATTCAATGCAGTGTGCGTCAACTGTTAATCACTTGATGCATTTCAAGGTTGTCAGAGTGAACGATTGTTGAAGGCGATATATGATTTTATAATCCGTCTAATCTTTCATCAGTGATGGAGAGATGAAGTTTCTCAACACTGGTTTGCTGCAGTGTTTATTTCTCGACGCTTCATGAGCACATGAAACTACCTGTTGGTAGAAGAGTGTGAAACAAGGCAGAGATCATCTCTCATTCTGTATTTTGTGCCAGTAAACGCTCGGGAATAACTGTAAACAATGGAGAAAAAAAATTATCTTTCCATGTAATCCATTTATATCAATATCGTATCTATTTTCTAATGAATATATTAGGATTGTATAACATAACTGTATGATAAACTGTAATTGTCTTGTGAGTAATGTATCCACTATATGTAAATCGATTATTCAAACAATGTTCTGACCTCATTGAAATCAGAGATGAATGAAATAACAACAGACAATTTGTAAGTAGTTCATTTCCACTACTCACTGTATTGTACTGCTTACACGTTATATTGTCGTACACATTATTTAGTTTGCATATAGTTGGACTCAAACAGAAATGAATTTAAAGTGACTAATCATTATAACTAAATAATAACTAATACAATAGTGTTTCACTTTCTCGGACGATCGGAACGTGGTTTTGGCGCGTGCGCAGTTGATTGCTCAGTCTCCAACGCTGAAAGTGTAAATGTAATGTTGTCAAAGCATATCGTCGTATAAACGAGGTTACTGATCAGTAACGACGCTGACAGTTTTGTCTACTTTAAATCTATTTAGCGTACTACTACTGCTTTCAAAATATGGCTCTGATAGTTTCAAACCTTTTCAAGAATGATGTGATGAATGTGGTTTCCCGGCAGGAGGGTCGTTAAATACGGCACAGATACGGAAACAAGGCATGATATCTAATGTTATTTTATACTATTTTAATTCTGCTTTTTTAACACTATTTCACACTCATTTACATCATCACTGTGATTATTGTACTGTAAATGCTCTTATTCTGTCCTTGTACTAATTGTTATGTTTTTGCTGTGAAGCACTTTGGGCTGCAATTCTTATATGAAAGGTGCTATACAAATAAAGATTATTATTATTATTATTATTATTATTATTATTATTACTAACTGCTCATATGTGGTATTTATGAGGTGTTATCTAATATAACTGCAGGTTTATAACGCGCAGTACATAATGACAAGACATTAACCCGGTTTAATGCTACGTTTCTACACCAGACATTTGGACAATGTGACACTGCTGTGATGGTTTCTCATTTACTTTTGCTCGCGTTGTGTTTCTTTAGCGTTAAACCGTCACAGAGAACAGTTCTTCCCAGGATCAGCTCCCGGTCTCTGACGTGTACAACTCATACTTACCTGGCAGGGGAGATACCATGATCAACAAGGTGGTTCACCCAGGGCGAGGCTTGGCCATTGCACTCCGGCTGAGCTGACCTCTGCGAATTCCCCAAATGTGGGAATCTCGACTGCATAATTTGTGGTAGTGGGGGACTGCGTCCGCGCTCTCCCCTGATAACTGTGTTAATAGAAATTAATATGATACTACATCAAAGCCCTGATGTTCGACGTTGATTGCTGTGAAGCTGTTTACACTTGTGTCAGAAGTTCCCTGTTTCTCATGAGCCACTATAGCATAACAAGCTCCTGTGATAATGTTATTCATTTATATTTAGTTTAATTTAAATAAGTAAATCTAGAATGATCTAATGAAATCAGCCACGACTGCCCCCTGTTGTTTATAGGACGTCTGTCAGTCAGTGAACAAGAGAAGAATCTGACAATTGTTCGGTTTGCAGATTAAATATTTGTTGAAGTCTTCTGAAGGTGGAACAAATATATGGTGTTGTAAATAGTTAACATTAAAACAATTGAAACTCAGCTTGAATCCTGCAGTCAGCTCTGTTCTCCACTAGAAACTAGTATATCCATCTTCTTGTTTAACATTAGCGATTTTATAATCTGTATAAACTTTAATCAGTGATGGTGAGATGAAATGTAATGAAGCTTTACAGTCATTGGTACGCAGAAGTGTTGGTACAAGAGTGTACAAAAGGCAGATATCATCTCATGTGATCTTTGATATACTGTATTTTGTGCCAGTAAATAACTGTAAACAATGAAAAATACATATATTCCATGTTATCCATTATATCAATATCTATTTTCTAGTGAACATATTGTATAACATAACTTTATAATAAACTGTAATTGTCTTATTATTATTATTATTATTATTATTATTATTATTATTATTATTATTATTATTATTATTATTATTATTTCGTTTGCATATAGTTGGACTCAAACAGAAATTAATTTAAGTTTTAGAGTGAGCATGAACGATGTTTGCAGATGCACATCCAGATGATTTAACGAGAGTTGTGTACTGAACGTAGAGAAGAGAAACTGAAACTTAAGTATCGATCTCATCACGCAAGTATTGACCAACGTTGGTATCGATATTTTAGATCTATCCGCCCACCACTAGATGTAATGTCGTATTTAAATAGATATGGCGGATTGTTTGTACTGTTATATTTATTGTGTTGATACTTTTAAACATTATGAAGTATTCCTTCGTATTACTCAGTACGCTTGAAGCAGCTCTCAGTTTCTAAAAGGTTGGTGACCCCTGCTGTGAAGTACCGGCGCACTGCCACCGTCACTGTGGGGTGTATGTCGGAACATGTGATGCTCCACCTTCTGGTTGAAGGAGCAGTATACTCTTGTTTCTCTTCAGAGCGTATAAATCTTTCGCCTTTTACTAAAGATTTCCGTGGAGAGGAACACTTTGAGTTCAATCTAATTTTTTGATGCCCTGCCTCGTGCGGGGCTTCCTACTCATGTGAAAAATAATTAATATAATAACATCAATGAGCCCCTGTGGTTTGATAGATGTAATGTAAGTGAATAGATGTGGCAGATTCTTTATACTTTTATGTAGTTATATTCATTTTGTTTATAATGACAAATGTTTTATATGCTAAATCTCTGTGTTGTTTCCATAGACTATAAAATAGATTTGTGTCACATTGTCAATATTTGTAAACAGTTGACTTAAAAAGTTAAAGTTAAAGTTGGGGGGGGGGGGATACTGGATGTCATGATGTCATGATAAATTGCCACATTGGGAATGGCAGAATAAAATAAGTTACTGCTCCTCTCCGTAGCCTTGTGGGGATGACGGGTACATCCTGTAGCTGTTGTAGTTCTTCCTGTCAGGTTCGTCGTAAAATAGCTCTGTGTGCTGGGAGAGGAACAAAATGTCATTAAGTGACATATATAATATATATTTGTTACGGCCACGGTCTGCTACATTTATCTGCGGGGACTATCCTGTGGATGCATGCACCTTTTGTTTCCCTATTATTATGTATGCAGATTAGGGTGTGTGACCCCCTCCCCTTGATTGGCTGTAGCGGTCTCCTCCCACCTTGGCGGAGACCGGTTGTGATTGGGCGTACCTGTTCTGGTCCACCAATCCGAGGCACACTGGAGAGACCAGAAGACTACAAATGCTTGGCCAGCTCTACAGTCGAGGCCGCTGGTGTTGACAGCCATATGCATTTCTGTTTGGGTCTGAGATTGTCACGCTCGGATATAGAGTATATTGAAGGTTGTATATTGTACATGGCATATTGTGTTTCGTGTTTCGTGCTAGCTGTTCGCATTCTTTAGTTTGGGACAGTTTGATCGTCAGCCTGTTGAACAAGCTGTTTAGAGAGATTTGTTAAGCACGCTTGGTGCTCCGGTGCTGTTTATGCCTTGTTATGTATTTTGTATTAATCCAGTTTTTACCCCAAGTTTGTTTTAGAATTGTTTAGGTTGGGGTTTATTTTTGTAAGTTGGCTTTGACGCCTCATTGCTCTTATGTTAAGAGCCCTCCCTGTGTTCCATTTTGTTTCTCGAAAGCAATTGATTGCCAATTGTTCCTAATATATTAATAAATATACTTTATTTAACCATAACCATCTGGTTGTATGTTACTCCCTTTTCCCTTGCCGAGCTGGGTCGTAACAATATTAAACAAGGTAATGTGTGAAAACCAATTCATTCCAATGAAATGTGTTTATTAAATGAGAAACTTTTCCAAACTTTGGACTTAATTTTATAGGGCCAGTGTGATTCAGCTATATTTCATTATAGATTGATCTGTTAATTATCTTTTAATTTAAACAATTTGATGTCTTCAATTTGAACTGCTTTTCTTTGTCAACCAAGTAGTCCAACACCCCCAAATATTCAGTGCATTCATCATGGAGGACAAAGAAAAATATCATTTAAGAAGTAGTAACCATTGAATTGTTTGCATTATTGCCTAAAACACAACTTATTTTATTATTGGATGTCAAACACATTTCGTATTGGACTCACTGACTCAGCAGTACAACTGTATTGTTTGGCTTTTTCTACTATTAATGTTCAATATTTCAATGCAACACTGTCACTGAATTTAAAAAAAGTCTTACCTGGGACGCCTCAAATCCTCTCCTGACTGGGAGAGTATGTCCCAATGAAATACAGAGTTTTCTTCTCAGACCCTGAAGTGGAAAATTCAACAGCACAGAAGCACATGAGACAGTCAGCATTTGATGTTAATTTGGCAGCAAGTTTGTGTATTAATAACTATTTATGAATCCGTGGTTAAACAGAAACACTGTGCATAAATCACCACAATACAAGATAACAAGTACGAACATGAGTACTGCTGTTTGTGTAAACTGTTGTCTCTGTAATATGTGTTGAGTTGCATAGATGGCTGCGCTCTCTGATAGTTTGAACTGTGTCTTCTTATCCCAAGGAGAAGTAAGTTGTTAAGATGTGGGACAGTCGTATCTGTGATCATTGATTTGGGAGTAAAAGGCTTCGAGAGAGATGAGATTGTTAAACGTGTTGTGTTCACTGCCCTTTCCACATGTTTAAAACAGCCATTTATTCTTAAATCCTCACAATGATTGATTGGACTGAATCTGTTGTTAGACTTCGTTGCTATAGTTCTGCTCTTTCTCGAAACATTTAAAATTCTAAACCCACAGTTTTCTCAAGTGTGCTTTCACAGCCTGAGAAACACTGAATATGTGTGCAGTGCACTTTTATTAATTATTTTTCTCCTACTGGTAGCAATACACAGAAACATACAAATATATATACAATCAATTCATTAAGTCCTTAACAGTTATAGAGTCTAGATTCAGCTGCATGATCATTGTGGAGGCTGCAGTTTGTGATTCTGTTGAAGTGTTGGATTTATGTTTACAAAACAACCAGCGTTGTTCACACTGCAGACCACTAGGTGGCAGTATGTCAGTTCACCACCAGCAGTAAACAAAGAAACAGGAAGCGGTTGTAATATGAGAAAACAAATGTGTGTTTTTATTCTTTCCTCTGAATTTCAAATGTAGATCAAACTACTTTTGATTACATTATTATTCAGCTTTGTCTCATTTGAACTTGCTATAAACTCTGGAGTAAAATCTACAACTGGTGATTTTAGGTTGGCTTTTCATATGGAAATACAGCACTGCATGATGGGAAATATAACTATTATTCCTCAAAAAAATGTAAATACTCTTTGTCAGCCTCAGTTCAAACGTGTTTCTTCCACCTTAAAGTCCTGTACATTGTATCCCTTGTAGCCTCTGGTTTTAGAAATTATAATAATACTTAATTGAAGCTATGCAGTAAGACTCTGTAACATAGTTAAAGTATTTCACATGATGCTCGATGTTGATTGCTGTGAAGCTGTTTAAATGTTATCAGAAGTTCCATGTTTCTCGTCTACCACTATAGCAAAACAAGCTCCTGTGAAGATTTAACATTTAAAACAATTGAAACTCACTCATGGCTCAAATGTTCAGCTTGAATCCTGCAGTCAGCTCTGTTCTCCACTAGAAGCTCAGTGGCTGCCCGTGCATTTCACACCTAGGCCTTCAGTGATGTCCTACACAGTCCTACATTACCCACGTCTGTCGTCTCGTCCACCATAACAGCGACAAAGGGTGCTTTTTTAACCTCCATTTTGATCTCTTTTCCCATCACTTCAGCAATAGCATAAATCAGGTTGTTTTGTATTTTGCCTGACGTCCCAATAAAGACTTTGTTTGTGGACAGGTGGTAATGCAAATCTTTGTTTTTTTCAGCAAGAAAAGAAAGAAGCTCCACGTAGTTTCCTCTGTTTGTGGACTCGTCACTTTCATCGTCTCCCCTTAATGAAAATTCCTGTTTCTCCAAAAGCTATTTTTGTTCACCCTTTCATTGCGGAGCTCCGTTTCCCTGCACACTTGTTCGTTGAGCTGTAGATCTACTCGGGTGTCCCCAAAGGTTTTCAAAAGCAGCGTTGCTTGTAAGTGCCCAGCCGTGCTTTGGTGTCTCGTTGCTGCCTTGGTTAGACAACTCAAGTTTGCAAACCCAGTATGGCTCCAAACACCAAATCGATCGGTTGTAAATAGCAGGCATTCCCATCAAAAGACGTGCATGTGCTGACGTTATCGTACGCCTGCTAGCTGGCCCCGGTGTCACCAACTCAAAATCTGATTGGTTAACGCCACAGTTTTGTTTCCGTTCACTTTAAGCTACAGGCGCCCGCACTGTTGATTCTGAAGGCCTAAGGGCAGATTTCATTTAACCCTGGCAACACATTATGACTGAAATATGATTGGATAAAAGCTCTAACATAAAGGCCAGATCTCCAAATCTCGATCTGAGGCTGGAAGCAGCGTAACCAAGAGGAAAGCTATGAAATGAAGAGAATAGACTATGGGGAATAATTTAATACATATTTGTGGGAAAAATATATAAAAATTAAATTTATATTCTGAAGATGTTTAGGCCAGCAGAGAAGGCCTTGCTGGCCCTGACAGCCCACCACTGTAGAAGCTAGTATATTCATCTTCTTGTTTAACAACTACAATACCTTGCAACATTTGTTCTCAGTGTTTTTATGCTGCACCTCTATTTGTAACTAAATTTGTGTTTCTGAGTATTTAAATTGTTGCCATGTGTCACGTAACCAAGACGACTGTTTCCCCCCTCGTTATGAATCCCTTTGTGAGTTTTCATCTATATAAAGTGTAGTATTTGCATGGTATTTAATTGGGAAAAACGTTTAGCACAGTTGTTTCCAGTTTTACTAAGTGTCACTTAAACACATCATTCACATGCAGACCCCTCAGTGAGAGTAACTGTGCAGTGAGTCACTGCATTACCGCAGACCTGCAGCTGTTATCACTTCTTGGCCTTTTGGCTAAGATCAAGTGGATAGGTGAGTTCAGGGATTTTTGCTGAGAAAACGAAACTACCAACCGGAAGATGGCCTCACCGGCCCCCAGCGAGCATGCGATCCCAAGAGTCGGGCTGAGACACGCATTTCCAGGTCGTTATGGAAGAAGAAGAGTTTCTATGGAGGCCTTCGTTCTCCAAGAATGTTATCATCGGGCAGCTGCATCTGAAAGTGAAGGAGGTCTACTGCATCCAGTGGAACCAGCAGGACAAGGCTTTTGATGTCACTCTGAGGGCTGAGGACATCTACAGAAGAGTGGCTGAAATTTGCCAGACAGCAGCCGGGGTAAGGCCTCTTGCTGGCTACAAGGTTTTGAATTTGGACAAACAATATGGTGAGGTCATGTTTGCTTCTAGATTTGTTAATGACCCAATGGGGTTTTGGACTGGAAGGCAGCAGTTCCAAGTGTTTCTGAACCCTGACCCAGAAGGTCCTGGATGCCTCAAACACCTACCTGCCATTTTCAGCCTTGGTGGTGACCGTGGCTATCTCTACTACTCCCGGCAACCAGCCTTCTGCAGGAGGTGTAGGCAGTCGGGTCACACAGAGTCTGGATGTGATGGAGCATGCTGCCGTTCCTGTTCCGCAGCTGTCCCAGCCGGAGAAGAACTTTTGCTGAGGTGGCAAAGCTTGCTGGTGGTTTGGACAGAGCCAAGGAGCCACGAAAAGGATATGACCACACAGTTCAAGTGAGGCCAGTGCAGTTGCGGGTCCTACAGAGAGCGGAGTGGATGCAGTGCTCTGTGGGGAAGGAGCAACCAGTGCTGTGGGTGCCGAGGTACCCATGATCAACATGGAAGGGTTTGTTCCTGCACCCACTCCTGGCCTGGTCTCATCCATGGCAAAAGAGCGGGCACAGAGGGGCTCATACATTTTTGAAGTAGGGGTTCCAACAGAGAGTGGTGAAAGGGGGCGCAGCAAAAAGTTAAGGAAGTGGAAGGAGGGGCTGGCTAAAGAAAAGAGGGTTGATGAGGGGGAAGAACAGATGAAGGGGGCAGAACTGCAAAAGAGGGCTTCAGAGGAAGCAGAAGAGGGAGCAGAAACAGGACAGGGGGTGGGAGGAGAGATGGTGAAACCGACCACAGGGAAAACCAGGTGTTTAAATTTCTGCAGCGTTAGGGCTAGGTTTCGACCTTTCCCAGGGACTGCTTTTACCTTCATCGCCATTGGGGGAGAATGCATAGCCAGCGTAGATTTTAACATAGAGTTAGGAAAAGATGGAGATGCTAGCAACACTTTCATCGCCAAACTCATGGCTAGGAATGGCCTGGTAGATGGGGCGAGGGTGGTCAGGCCACAGGTAGATGGTCCCACATTGCGCAACTCACAAGGTACACAAAAATCTTTGGATTACATATTCTTTTCAAAGTCTTCGAGTCTGTTGGCAGGCAAAATAGTCCCTGTGTTCTTTTCGGATCACGATGGGTTGCTGCTGGAGGTGCGCTCGTGTGTTCCAGTTCTTGGGTCTGGTTTCTGGTGCTTTAACATCAGTATTTTGGAAGAGGAAATGTTTGACAAACATTTTCGGTCATTCTTCCAAGGACTGTTAGGACTGTTAGGACTGAGACCAATGTGTTCTGGGGTGATAGAGGGGTGATAGGGTGGCAGCCAAGGAGCGGATAAAGTGTTTTTGTGGGAGGTATTGTAAAAGGAAAATAAGAATGGCGAAGAGGGAAGTGACCCGCCTTCAACGCCTTCTTGAGCTTGAGTACGCAAGGGGAAACTCTGGCGGCACTGTAAATCAGTGGGCTTGTGAGTCCCTGAAAGCGCACCTCAGGAATGTCTTTGAGTGTAGAGCTCGGGCATACCTGTTGCAGTCACGTCGAAATTTCCGTTAGAAATTTGAGACATGTTCCGCTGCTTTTTTCAGCACAATAAGGGCTGACACAAGTAGTAACAGGGGTTAGGGATAAGCAGGGTAGAGTTGTGTCGGATGAGTTGGAGATGTTTAATGCCGCCACTGACTACTACATCACAAATTGTATTGAGAGAGAGTAGTAGATTAGAGAGTAGAGTAGATTTAAAAAGTTTTACCCTTAATTAACACCTCGTTATTAAATATGATCAACCTGTCTCTATTATCTGGCTACGTACCACAATCCTTTAAAGTAGCTGTAATAAAACCACTTCTTAAAAAGCCTAGTCTTGATCCAGAGGTTTTAGCCAACTATAGGCCGATATCTAACCTACCCTTTCTCGCTAAAATCCTTGAGAAAGCAGTTGCAAAACAGTTATGTGATTTTTTACATAATAATAGTTTTTTTGAGGTTTTTCAATCTGGATTTAGAGTTCATCATAGCACAGAGACGGCACTGGTGAAAGTTACCAATGACCTTCTATTGGCATCAGACAAAGGACTTGTCTCTGTTCTTGTCTTGTTAGATCTCAGTGCTGCTTTCGACACTGTTGATCATGACATTCTACTACAGAGACTGGAACATTGTGTTGGCATAAAAGGAACCGCACTAAGCTGGTTCAAGTCCTATTTATCTGAGCGATCTCAATTTGTATGTGTTAACGATAAATCCTCCATGACAGTCAAAGTCAGTCTTGGAGTTCCGCAGGGTTCTGTACTTGGACCGATTCTATTCACCTTATATATGCTTCCTTTGGGCAATATTATAAGGAACCACTCTATAAACTTTCATTGCTATGCGGATGATACCCAATTATATCTATCAATTAAACCAGATAAAACCAATCAATTGGCTAAACCTCAAGCATGACTTAAGGACATAAAAACTTGGATGTCTAGCAACTTTTTTATGTTAAACACAGACAAAACTGAAGCTATTATACTTGGCCCTAAACGCCTCTGAAACGCATTTTCTAATGACATAGAAGCTCTATATGGCATTAATTTGGCCTCTAGCACCACTGTAAGGAATCTTGGCGTCATCTTTGATCAAGATCTGTTGTTTAACTCCCACATAAAACAAATCTCAAGGACTGCCTTCTTTCATCTACGTAACATTGCAAAAATAAGACACATCCTGTCTCAAAATGACGCAGAAAAATGAGTCCATGCATAAGTTACTTCAAGGCTGGATTACTGCAACTCATTGTTATCAGGTTGTCTCAAAAAGTCGCTTAAGACTCTTCAGTTGATCCAAAATGCAGCGGCACGTGTATTGACAAGAACAAATAAAACAGGATCATATTACTCCTGTATTAGCTGCTCTGCACTGGCTCCCGGTAAAATACAGAATAGAATTCAAAATCCTTCTCCTGACTTACAAAGCAATTAATGGTCAGGCTCCAGCATATCTTAAAGATCTCATAGTACCTTATAAACCAACTAGAGCATTACGCTCCCAGACTGCAGGGTTACTGGTGGTTCCTAGAGTCTCTAAGAGTACAATGGGAGCCCGAGCCTTCAGCTATCAAGCCCCTCTCCAGTGTAACCAGCTTCCAGTTTGTGTTCGGGAGGCAGACACACTCTCCACATTTAAGAGTAGGCTAAAGACTTTCCTTTTTGATAAAGCTTATCGTTAGGGCTGGCTCAGGTTTGCCCTGGATCAGCCCCTAGTTATGCTGCTATAGGCTTAGACTGCCGAGGGACACCTCCCTGCCCTCTTCCTTCTCTTACTCTCTCCTCCCCTCCCTCTCTTCTTCTCCCTCTCTATCTGTATGCATTTATGTAAATGTATGTTACTAACTCATTATCCGGGTCATCATCCCCGGAGTTTCTGTCTCTCATGTGGCAGGTTGCCACTGATAAAGTTTATGTCAGGATCAGGAATCGTGGCTGCGCCTGCTGCCCTGGTCCTGCTGGACACCGGGAAGCCTTTTTGACATTTTCCTGGATTCATCCATGCTTTCTCTTTTTTCAACAAAACGTAATTTCTGTCAAATGTTGTATTTGTTATATGTTGTTTATCCTGTACATACAACATCTATTGCACGTCTGTCCATCCTGGGAGAGGGATCCCTCCTCAGTTGCTCTCCCTGAGGTTTCTTCCATTTTTCCCCCTTTAATTATGGGGTTTCTTTTAGGAAGTTTTTCCTTGTGCGATGCGAGGGTCAGAGGACAGAAGGTGTCGTAACCTGTACAGTCTGTAAAGCACACTGAGACAAATGTATAATTTGTGATATTGGGCTATACAAATATATTTGATTTGATTTGATTTAGAGTGGAGTGGAGTTTTATCTCAAGTTTTGTGATATACTTGGGCCGGTAGTTGGAGGTGTTGGAGGTGTTGTCCTCAATGCTCTGTATAGGTGCCACATAGTATTGGCCACTGGAGTTATCTCCCTTCTTTTGAAGAAGGGGATCATACAAACCTCAAGAACTGGCGGCCATTGACCATGCTCTGTGTCAATTTATAAACTTCTGGCAAAGGTCCTAGCGTATCGTCTGGGCACAGCACTTCCACACATGGTCCATGTGGACCAGACATGCGGAGTGGCGAGGCGTTCGGTGAGATGGAATCTTCAGATCATTCGGGACGCTGTCGCTTGGGCAGCAGACAGGCAATTTCCATTTATGGTGGTTGGTCTCGACCAGGCAAAGGCATTTGACAGGGTCCACTGGGGTTTTATGCTTAGGGTACTGGACAGGTTCGGTTTCAGCCAGGGGTTTGTAAGATGGTTACGTGTATTGTACACAGATGTGGGGAGCACGGTTTCTGTTAACGGCCACCTAGGGGATGTTTTCAGGTTACACGCAGGGGTAAGACAGGGGTGTCCGCTCTCACCACTGCTCTACATCCGCTACATGGAGCCCCTGGCGGCAGCCATTCGGGCTGACCCAGGTGTGAAGGGTTTACTGGTACCTGGTAGCGTACGGGTCAAGCTGTCTCAGTATGCAGATGACACTACACTGATGCTGGACAATGACGTTTGCCTCATTCGGTCCTTGGAGATTTTCCAGAACTTTGGTCGGGTGGCTGGTGCAAAGCTTAATTGTGCCAAGTCCTCTGTGAAGTTCTTTGGGAGGTGGAAAGAAAGGACCAATGTACCAGGGGGGCTGGCGCTCTGCATTGGACCTCAGAAAGTTACTAGGGGTCAACTTTGAGTCAGCGCACAGTGCCACGGCCAACTGGACCAGGTGCTTTTCGAAAGTCCAGAAGAAGCTCATGCTCTGCAAGATATAGGAAAGGTACTTGTTCTGAAGGTAGATGCTCTGCCATCTCTCCTGTACTTGGCCGTATACGGCCCGCGAGACCATTTAATCCGGCCCTAGAAGTAATTCATAAACACACTCAAAAAAATAGAAATAGAAAAAAATAATAATAATCTAGACAGCAATGGACGGTCAATTGACTGTTTTTCCTGGCCAAGGTCAGGGTCCTTGAACACAACACAAGTGGAACGTGCCATCACGTGGTCACGTCATATCAAAAAACTTCAATATTAAACGAGACTGTCAATGATATCGCGCAGCGTGACCAGTGTAAAACAGAGAAAGATGGATGCAGAATGTCGAACTTTCCAGGAGAAATTAGATTATTTCTTTGAGGAAGTAGTGTGCCTTGTTTGTGCGGACGCGCTTGCGGTGAAACACAAAACATGTCAAACTGCACGAGCTGAAAGGACGAGTGCGTTTGTATAAAGTTAACGCTCTTTGGCGGAGTTTGGTCCAACAAGCAGCTCTCTCCAGAGCAGAACATAAAAACATGGAAAGATAGATAGGTAGACCACCACACCAAGAACAGACTATTCCACCACTGCCATTTACAATAATCACTTTTTATAATTTGTGCAATTATCACTACCATGTGCAATATTCACTTCATTTTCTATCAACCATTTGGTACTTATATTATTTTTTATCCTATTTAATTATTGTGTACTGCCTTTTCACTTCATATGTTCTTATGCTGTGACAAGATACATTTCCCCGTTGTGGGACTAAGAAAGGATTGTTTTCTGATAAAAGAGAAAGATACATGGATAAAAAAGTTGCTTTTTTGCACAGCATATAAGAAAAGTGAAATGAATGGGCTATGTCTTAAAAAACATTTGCAGAGGTTATGAGTTCAATAATTAGCATGGCCCTCGAAGGATGTTGTAAAAACAAAATGGCCCTTGACATGAAAAAGGTTCCCCACCACTGCCCTACGGCATGACATGGTAATAGCGTATTTTTGCTCCTGCTGCAATGTATTTCTTTTTGTGGTATTTTTTGGAACTAGCTTTGATTTAAACAAAAACATAAACCTGTATTTAAGTACATTGCCATGTTGCATATCGTCACCTTCTTAAACTAATGGCCTCAGTCATGTTTGGAGGAAAATTGTTTTTTTGCCTAAATCATCTCTTCATGATGCTGGCCACCTCTGGTAAACGTGTCTAGATCCTTACTGAAAAGATAATGATGTTCCTACCCTGTTAGTATAACGGCCTATCTCAAGAGTGTGACTTAGGCAATACATTTTTTTTACAAGATGGCAGCTGCTTCAAGAAGAAAGAAAAACTACCAGATAAATGAAGTTATTTCCATGGTTCAGGGCTCGTACCCTATTGGTAAGTGATCATGTTTACTGTAATATAGGCTAGGCTATAAATGTTGTGTAGTTATTTAGTGTGTTACTTTCACAAGCTATAGTTTAATTATGAAGCCTCCCAGTGGGTTACAGACACTAAACAGCTCCTGTAGCTCCATGAAGCATGAACACATTTCCCTCTGGGACAATACAGACTAATCTAAAGACTAATCTAATCTTTCAAAAGTAACAGTTACTTTACAATTACTGCATAATTATAAAAGTAATTAGCTACTAGGAAAAGTAACTTTTGCGTTTGTCTTCAATTCTTAATATTTTGTCTCTTCAAACAATTTTTCCTCTACACATATTGCCACCTTTCTTCGACATTGGGAATATCAACAGGCAGCTGCAACTGCTGGAGTGAGGGCCGCTGGGATACAACATTTCACACGTGTTCCATGAAGGAAAGTATTCTGTATTCATTCCGCGAAAAGATCAGTGTGATGTTTGTGTTTCATTCAAGCATGGGAATATCAGTAAGGCCGAATATGATGCACATGTGATCCAGAAAGATGAAGCGAAGCAAGAGAAATCCCTCAACAAGGATTCTGCGAACAATGAGGAGTCCGTTTGGACAATGGACTTGCAAGCCGTGCTGATGTGTCCAAAAACCCAAGCCAGCTGCCTGCATTACAAAACGAAACTGCAGGTCCATAACTTTACCCTCTGGTTGCGGTTATCAGAACCGCAATGCAAATGTGGCAAATGCATTTTCTGAGCTTGCCAGGAAATATGGGGTACTAATAACACACAAGTACCTTGTTGCAGGTCACACACACATTGAGGGCCCTCTGGACCCAGGGCCTCCTCTCTTCTCTGTACACCAACTCAATTGGCTCTGTCATTTACTCTTATGGTTTCTCCTACCACAGCTACGCAGATGACACTCAACTGATTCTGTCTTTTCTCAGATCTGAAACCCAGGTGGAGGCACAGAGCTCGGCTTGTCTGGCTGATATCTCTTGGTGGATGGCTGTGCATCACTTGAAACTCAACCTTGACAAGACCCTGCTCCTTTTCCTTCCGGGGAAGGGTTCTCCCATCCAAGACCTTACCATCAACATCGACACCTCTGTTGTTTCCTCGACTCGGACTGCAAGGAATCTGGGTGTGACACTGGACGACCAACTGTCCTTCAGTGCCAACATCGCTGCAACAACCCGCTCCTGCAGACACACTCTGTACAACATCAGGAGGATACGTCCCTTACTGACTCAGAAGGTGACGCAGATTCTTGTCCAGGCTCTTGTCACCTCACGCCTTGACTACTGCAACTCCCTCCTTGCTGGACTGCCTGCATGTGCCATCCGACCTCTACATCTCATCCAGAATGCAGCAGCCCGACTGGTCTTCAATCTACCCAAGTTCTCACACTACACCACTCCTCCGCTCCCTTCACTGGCTACCAGAGGTGGCCCGAATCTGCTTCAAGACTATGGTGCTGGCCTACCGTGCTGTGAATGGATCAGCCCCTTCCTGCATCTAGGCCATGGTCAAACTATACACCCCAGCACGTTCACTTTGCTCTGCATCGGCCAACCGGCTCGCCGATCGGCTCGCTACTCCCTCACTGCGAGTGGGACCCAGATTCCCCTCAAACAAAACCCACCTGTATGCTATCCTGGCTCCAAAATGATGGAACGAGCTCCCCATTGATGTCAGGTCAGCAGACAGTCTTCACACTTTCCGTCGCAAACTGAAAACTCATCTGTTTCGACTGCAGCTCGGCGAATGAGAAAAAAAAAAGTTATTTGTATGTCGCACTTATGTTTGTCTTATTTTAAGCTATTGTTCTGCACTTAAAGGATTGTACCTATTTGAAGCTAATGTACTTTCAAGATTCTTGCTGTTCGGAGTTGTATCCTCATGATTGTTTGCACTTTTTGTAAGTCGCTTTGGACAAAATCGTCAGTTAAATGAACTGTAATGTAATGTAATAGTGCAAAGGGGGATGGAATAAATATGCAATGATAAATGTAACAAGTTGCTTTATAAAGGCTACATGAAGTAGGTGGATATGACAGCTTACTACATACACTATTATATAGATTCATATTTGACTGTGATGATATTAACAAAAAGCAGTGTAAATAAATTATACAAATATATAATAAATAAGTTACTGTTACAGTATATGCTTAGTGTAACTATGTTTAAGCTAATATTAATTTGAACAGTCTGCACACAGTCTAGTTCACAGCAGAGGTGGATCTCTGTTCATGTCATCACTGACTTCTGCCCTCAGGCCGGACAGGACGCCTGCTCAGCAGTTACTGTCTGTTTTTTCGGCGACATTTCAGGACCAACAGCGCTTTAGAGTAAGTAAATAACAAGTTTATTCTATTATCCTTTGTAAACATTAGCCTATGAAGTGTCGTGAGTTTTAAAAAAACACACCACACTTTCTCTTTTTGAGTTTTGTGGGCTGAAGAAGATTTGAGCTGCCTCACAAGCTGTCATTCATAGCAATTGTATTTATTTTAAGTAATTCAACTGATGACAGATAGTTTAGAGCACGTTGGGTTCTGCAGCTCTGAACGTGCGACTACAGCTGTGTGGCAACTCTGAAAAGTTCCCAAAAACATTTGTATTACACTGATGGAATTAAACTAAGTACATTTACTCCAGTACTTTACTTGAGAACAAATTCAAGATGACTGTAGGCCTGCTTTACTTGAGTATTTCTATTGCATGCAACTTTATAGGATCTGAATACTTCTTTCACCACTGACTATATTAATATAATGGACTACTTATTCTAGCTCAGTTGGATCTTTCATAATCAGAATCCATTTTATTGCCAAGTATGATTTCACATACAAGGAATTTGCTTTTGTGATATGGTGCATAACAATAAACATTAACAGTACTGCAAAAGTCAAGAAACCTTAATATTGAATGGAAAAAAGGAAAGTAGGTCAATGATATTTATTACAGGTCTTTTTATTCCTATCTATTTGGTCAACATCACATACGAGATAAAAGAGACTTGCATCTATACAGTGCAATACACCATCTAGAAAATGATGTTTTCTTGGTCCCCGGTGTAAAACAAAAGAATGAAACATAAGGTGCAAACAATAAGATACAAAAACAGCTAGAGAACAAGATACAAGACAAGGTACAAACAGATGCAGGCACAATAACAAACATAGTAGTGCAAACAAATATAAATACAATCAATGAATAAACAACAGTAACAGCAGTTTTTGTGTGCCTGAGATATTCTTCTGAAGGATGTGCTCTCATGATAATGATATATATAGTACAACAAAACACATTTAAATGAATTGAGAATTAATATGTAATAGTGAACTATTAATTAAAAAATAAATGGGCCTACTGTATTGCATGTACTTTATCATATTTTAAGGGGAATACCAGGATAAATGTATATTGTAGTAAGATAAGAAAGTATAGTGTACATAGCGTGCAGTTCACTCTGGTGTCCACTGGTGTGCACTGGAGCGCTGTCGGTCGTCTGTCCAGCCGTTAACAGATCAGACGTTACATTATTCCCTCATAGAGGAATTATGAAACGTTATTAAGTTATTGTTGCATGTATGATTCAGATCACATTAGATGTGTTTAAACTAGAAGTTACTGCTCTCTCTCTGACAGTAAATGAAACAGCGCTTGCGTTTAAATTCTTATTGGACTAGATTGTGACACGTGACCAGGAAGCGCTCTGTCGCAGGCACATGCGACAACATTACTTTGTTAAAATGACACAGTGTGCTGCCATATTCCTCC
This sequence comes from Cottoperca gobio, assembly GCF_900634415.1. NCBI lineage: Eukaryota > Metazoa > Chordata > Actinopteri > Perciformes > Bovichtidae > Cottoperca > Cottoperca gobio. The sequence goes on along the minus strand of NC_041367.1, from coordinate 21,496,836 downwards.
TTTTTAGTCATCTACTGTGTGAGTTGTACTGTTTTTCTATCTCATTAAGTTGTGTTGTTACTAAAACATATATCCAAACCGTGAGAGAAGATGACTGTGCAGAGAAGCTGGTGCTCACCTCCGGCAGAAGTATAGGTATCGCTTCTCGGCCTTTTGGCTAAGATCAAGTGTAGTATCTGTTCTTATCAGTTTAATATCTGATACGTCCCCTACCCGGGGACCATATATTAAATTGATTTTTGGAATAGGGAGATGGAATAGGGGCTTGCTCCGTCCACTCCACGCATCGACCTGGTATTGCAGTACCTCCAGGAACGGTGCACCCCCTCTCAATGTCTCAAGTAAAATATCAATCAAAATGTTGATTGTTAGGGAGTGTACCATTAATTTAATCTGAGTATTGCAGTTAACAGAGTGCCAATTACCGAAACCAATAATTAATTTAATAATCTGTATAAACTAGGTGTGGGATATACTGTAACATTTGGTATCGATCCGGGGGTCTGGTTGTACTTTGGGGATTCCCCTCCGCCTCCCTCCGTTTTCTTTGCAGATCGGAGTTCTCTTTTGGGTGTGTTTTTAGATGTTTATATAAATGTGTGGTGTTGCCACAGTACCTTCTTTGTTTTCTGCAAACATCGCATCTTGCAGTATTTTTGGTCTACAGCTGTAAAATAACAACAAACTGCTTCTTCTCTGTCATCATGCAGCCAGCAGTGCGCTGCTGAGTGACGTCACGTGACCACTAGATCTATCCGCCCACCACTAGATGTAATGTCGTATTTAAATAGATATGGCGGATTGTTTGTACTGTTATATTTATTGTGTTGATACTTTTAAACATTATGAAGTATTCCTTCGTATTACTCAGTACGCTTGAAGCAGCTCTCAGTTTCTAAAAGGTTGGTGACCCCTGCTGTAAAGTACCGGCGCACTGCCACCGTCACTGTGGGGTGTATGTCGGAACATGTGATGCTCCACCTTCTGGTTGAAGCAGCAGTATACTCTTGTTTCTCTTCAGAGCGTATAAATCTTTCGCCTTTTACTAAAGATTTCCGTGGAGAGGAACACTTTGAGTTCAATCTAATTTTTTGATGCCCTGCCTCGTGCGGGGCTTCCTACTCATGTGAATAAAACATCTAATATAATAACATCAATGAGACCCTGTAGTTTTACATATTGTTTGATAGATGTAATGTAAGTGAATAGATGTGGCAGATTGTTTGTACTTTTATGTACCATTATATTAATTTTGTTTATAATGACAAATGCTTTATATGCTAAATCTCTGTGTTGTTCCCATAGACTATAAAATAGAGTTGTTGGCTTCATGTGCACACAAGACCACCCTGTTGAAGAGTGTAATATCGTAATAACAAAAAATCTATTTCCATATACTACATACGCAATATTATCCACCATTTGTTCTGTGTTTTTATGCTGCAACTCTGTTTGTAACGTAACGTGTAAATTAGATATGAGTTACTGGTCATTTATATTGCAGTTATTTGTCATGTGACCAAGACATGTTATAGGCATTATTTCACTGTAAGGAGATACGAAAAAGAAATGTGAAGAAAAGTAGAATATGAAATCATCAGGGTTTTTCTTGGTACATTGTCAAACTGGCCTTGTCTAATTTTGTTGTATATCTTCATTACACTGTAGATTTGAAATTCAGTCTGATTAATAGGCTTACTCATTCCTCAAAAGTGAAAATCCTACTGTTGTTTCCCAGTCTTTCTTCTTCTTCTTCTTCTTCTTCTTCTTCTTCTTCTTCTTCTTCTTCTTCTTCTTCTTCTTCTTCTTCTTCTTCTTCTTCTTCTGACATAGCAAAAGAAAGGCAAATACACTTATTTTGTTCTCTTACCAAAATGATGTCTTCTTGCTGTTGGTGACATACAGAGAAGCACATAAATGTTTAACATCCAGCGTTGTTCACACTCCAGACCACTTGGTGGCAGTATATCAGTTGCCCACCAGCCGTAAACAAAGACACAGGAAGTGATTGTAAAGTGAAAAAAACAAAAGTGTTATTTATTCTTTCCTCTGAATTTCAAATGTGGATCAAACTACTTCTGGTTGGAGGTTGATTCAGAGTTTCTTCATTTGAACTTCCTGTTGAAATGGATACAACTGGTGATTTTAGGTTGGCTTTTGTTATGGAAATACCGCACTGCATGATGGGATAAGCACCATTCTTTTCTCAAGTAAAATGTAAATACTCTTTGTCAGCCTCAGTACAAACGTGTTTCTTTCACCTTAAAGTCCTGTAGACGGTCTCCCCCTTGTAACCTCTGGTTTTGGTAAAAGATATGTTGTCAGCACCTCCAGTCAGCATGTTGTGTCTGTGAATCAGCTCCCGGTCTCTGATGTGTACAACTCATACTTACCTGGCAGGGGAGATACCATGATCAACAAGGTGGTTCACCCAAGGTGAGGCTTAGGCCATTGCACTCCGGCTGAGCTGACCTCTGCGAATTCCCCAAATGTGGGAATCTCGACTGCAAAATTTGTGGTAGTGGGGGACTGCGTCCGTGCTCTCCCCTGATAACATGTTCAATGAAAACTCTATATTAGATTGGGAACAGCAGTTCTCATAGAAGTTCTGTAATATATCAAGACACTGTAATACTGTATTTGACATTGTCTGCTGTTTAAGTTTAAATGCATGTCATGTAACTACTAGTGCTTCACGAATAAAGAACTCAAGAAGGTCATGTGGTGGTGTTGTGTTATTTTTTAGATTAATCGACCAATGGAAAAATAATTGTTTGGTGCAGCCCTCATAAGTAATACATATACATATATATAAGCACTTTTGAAACTTGTTTTTTAAGCTTTGCCACTGAAACGCAGTATTTGTGTTTTTTGTATTTAAATGTGTACTGACTAGTTTGGTCTTATGTTCACTGGAGACTGTTGGAGTTTCACTATGTCATAAACAGCACATTCATTTTACAGTATAGTGTTAAAACTAATGAAAAATACACACTGTTTGGATGTATTGTAACACTGTTACTGAACACCACTTTCAGTCAGATATCAGATGATCGCGGGGGAGTCCCAGCCTCTCTTCAGTCCCTGCTGCTGCTGCCTCCATCCATCAACATTCATCCCCGGAGAAGGACGTTACCTCTGGTGAGCACATGGTCAAATGGCCCCATCTACTGACAAAACAGGGCAGAAGACTTGCTGCAGTTCTTAACACTAAACAGCTCACCAAGACGGCCTTCTTCCATCTTAAAAACATCGCCCGTCTCCATCCATCCCTCTCCTCCACAGCTGCAGAAACCCTCATCCACGCCTTCATCACCTCCCGTCTGGACTCCTGTAACAGCCTCCTCTATGGTTCACCCTCAAAAAGCATCAATAAACTCCAAAACATCCAGAACTCCGCTGCCCGTCTTCTCACCCCCGTCCTCTACAAGCTCCACTGAGAACCAGCACAAGATCCTCCTCATGACCTACAAAGCCTCCATAACCTGCCCCATCCTACCTGACTGACCTCCTCCACAGACACACTCCCACCCGCAGCCTCCACTCTGCTGCTGCTAACCTCCTGTCCCCCCCCATCCAGACCAAGCTCAGATCCTGGGAGGACAGGGCCTTCTCCATCGCTGCTCCACCCTCTGGAACGCTCCACCTCAAACCCTCAGAGACTCCTCCTCACTCACCACATTCAAATCATCACTCAAGACTCACCTGTTCAACACGGCCTTCAACCACTGACCGTCTCTTCTGCTTTTGTTTGTTCGTTTGTATATTTATTTTTCTATCACTCACTGTCAAGCGTCTTTGAGTTAGAAACTAGAAAAGCGCTATACAAGTCTAATGTATTATTATTATTATTATTATTATTATTATTATTATTAACAGACGAGTAGAAGGTAAACCCACCTATGTATAATAATGTATACACTAAAGTCATCTACCTTTTTCTTTTGATTTCAAATTGCATTTTCTGCTACTTTCTATTTCTACTTTATCACATTTCAGAGGGAAATATTGTACTTTTTACTCCATTAAATGTGTCTGACAGCTCAAGTTACTTTTAAGATTTGACATAAATACGCAACAATTGGTTTAAACATAATTCAGTTTTACACATTAAACTACCGCACAATATAGAACAGTTCAGAGGAGCTCCTGACCAGCTGTGACATTACAATGACAATGTATCAGCAATAATAACTAAACACTATGATTTAGTGTTTAATAACATTGACAAGGGCTACTCTTCCTAACATGATAACATGATGAGTACATTTTCTGATAATACTTTTGTACTTTTACTGACGTTAGGTGTTAGGCAAAGTATAAATCCATTACAATTATTGAACATACGCTACAAACTTTGGGGGTATGACCACAATTATATTACATCGCGTTTGCGCGCACGCACGCACACGCACACACATACACACAACTCAGTTATATCGACTATATTTATTTCTAAGACTGCAGACAATCCTACAAGTGTCATAATGAACATCCATCATATCTCAAACATTACCAACATCAAAATATCACTTCAGAAATTGAACACTGAAAAGGTTTTCTCATATAACAACAAAACAAGTCTCTTTCCAAGACTTTACATTAATAAAGTGCCCAAATGCACAGAAATGGGACCCCAATTACATGTAGCTATCATATAAAAAAAACTAAAAAAAAACTGCATAAAAGTTCTTAAGCATACAGTAAACAGGAGATATTACCACAGCAATTTCACAACAATGTTAAAAATGTTCCACTTAGTGCACATGCAGTACATACATACATACATACATATGTATACATACATACATACATATGTATACATATATATATATATATATATATGTATACACATATACATATACACACATATACATATATATATATATATGTATATACACACATATACACATATATATATATATACACATATACACACATATACACATACATACATATGTATACATACATACATACATATGTATACATACATACATACATATGTATACATACATACATACATACATACATACATACATATGTATACATACATATGTATACATACATACATACATACATATGTATACATACATACATATGTATACATACATATGTATGTATGTATACATATGTATGTATACATACATATGTATACATACATACACATATATATATATATACACATACATATACATATATATATATATATACACATATATATATATATACACATACATATACATATATATATATATATACACATATTCATATACACATATATATATATATATATATATATATATATACACATATATAGATACATACATATATATATATATATATATATACACATATATAGATACATACATATATATATATATACATAGATACATACATATATATATACATATATACACATATATAGATACATACATATATATATATATATATATATATATATATATATATATATATATATATATATATATATATACACATATATAGATACATACATACATATATATATATATATATATATACATATACATTATATATATACATATACATTATATACACATATACATTATATATATATATATATATATATATATATATATATATATACACATATATATATATATATACATATATACATATATATACATATATATACACACACACACACAAGCAGTGGAAGAGGCTCAAAACACAAACTGTATGATGTAAACACTGACAATCACATGTGAAGTAGTGTCTGTTATCCCTGAGATTCCCAAACAAGCATTGCAGGTTTACTTCCAGGTAAAAAAAACATCTGGAAAAAATAAACTGCCAAAATGATTCAACCTAAATGAACTGATGTTACTTGAGTTATTAACTCCGATGTGCCGTTTCCTTTATTAGTATTTTTTAAACATTAAGCAATAAACACTTTGTGGCATTCTTGTTGAAAAATTGATAAATGTCACATTAAATAAAAACTTCTTTTGTACCGCTGTTGGCTGTAGTTTGACATGTAAAACAACTGGTATGAACAATCCAATCAACGACTGCAAAAACTGAGAACAGTCCTCTGAAATAAACCAGAGAGCAAAACACCTAAAACCGTGACAAGTGCACAGGTTCATGTTTTAGCTGCCTCGCCGCATCACTTGGTGAGTGGTATTCCCCTTTTAGTACCTCGACATCGTCTTAAAATGTGATCGTCAATCTCATAAAAAGTACATTCACCCACAAAGACAGTGCAAATAAATACTTCACCTCTTTTGGAAGAGAACCACACAACTGCAATCTTGACAATTTCATTCTCTTTGAAGTTAAAGTTGAAGTTGTCATATGGTGTCCGTTTTAAAATGCTAAATAATTAAGCTCACAATTTAGAAGCCCTACTCTAAATATACTCACTGTACTGCAACAACATGTACTGCATACTCACTGTACTGCTTTTACTTAAGGGAATATACCAGACATGTGATAAACATGTAAAGAAGCTCACACAAACCCCACACTACCGATAGCTGTATAAACATGAACATATGTATCACACTTTTATACATCTAAAGATTCTTCAAAACAAAGCAGGCCTTTAACCATTAACTTAACAGTAGATTTGTATGACAAAGTCAATGATTCCTGAAACCTGCACCAACATGTTCACAGTGCTCACTTCCTCCTCTTTTTATTTTGCGCTTTAAGACAAAAACAATCTGCTTCTCAAACCACTGCAAAAAAAAAAGGCACATCAATAAAAGAAAGGGACTAAAAACATGCTTGAACAGCTGAGAGATGAGATGGAACTTCCATGGTGATGGTGATGGTGATGATGAGGGTGCTTCACTCTCCCATCACATCCCTCCATCAGGACAGCAGGGTCAGGAGTTGTGGATGTATCATGTTCCCTCAAGAACCCTCTCGGTCCAGCAGCCCATCACACGGCTCGCTGCCGGAGCGTCTCTCCCTCACTGCTGCCTGTCACGTCTCTGTTCTCTGGCAGCAAAGGAATGAGCACTGAAAATAAATAAATCATTTTGCATGTTACAGAATTATTATTTGGGCTTTTCTGTGTATTAAGTCAACTCAAATGTAATTATGTGGCCAGAAATCTTAGGTTTTTCCCACAGGGCTTTATACAGCATGAGCCTCCATCTTCAGCTAGATGTGGAGCTTAGCTTAGCATAAAGACTGGGAACGGACGGAAATGGCTAGCCTGGCTCTGTCCGATGTTGACCGAATCTGCATACTAGCACATCTATATCTCGTTTATTTTAAAAAACAAAGTGTAGAAATGACAGTTTACATTGTTTTGCTTTACCCAACATAAACCCGGTGAATTGTTTTCACACAACGTGAGAGTGATATCGACCTGTTCGTCTAACTGTAAGAAAGTGAATAAGCTTGTGACTCCCAAAACTTACAAAGAGCACAACGAGAAGATTTATTAGGATATTTGATAATGCCCTGTTTTCCCTCCAAAAATCCAAATCCCATCTGATCCCCAGTGGAATAGAAACCTCAAAGTGAAACATAATGTGCGGTTAAACATTTCTGTTTGTATTCTGCCAATGGCAATCTCTGCTCAGGAACAGGTTTAGTTGGGTCGTGGTATTTGTCACGGTCGTACCTTCCTCCCCCTCTAACTCTCCGTGTCCTGTTTTAAACCTTCCCTCCAAATATCGGAAATCACACTGAGACACATGATGAGAGCGCATCTCTGCCCACAGTCCGACTCACACTAGTTTTTGAGGTGTCACAGTTTCAAAAGGTTCTAACCTCTTACATATCATTTGATGACAGAACTCTGCTGAACTAAAGTAATGACCGTTAGTAGTGATTCTGTTTTTCCCTTTTAGATCTTAGAACTCCACCTGCGCTCACCTTTCATCTCGGTTTCCATCTTCCTGTCGGCATCTGCGGCTGAGTTGGGACGGTAGCAGCTGTTCTTGGCTGCTGCGGGGCCACCGCCGCCGCCAGGGTCCGTTGTCTTGGTCCTTCCTTCATCCCGTCTCCCTCCAGCACCAGAACGTTTACTCCCATCCACATTGTCCATCTTCACCAGGCAGAGCGTCTGCAGCAGACCCATGGCATCAAAGTCTTCTCCGGTGCATTCACCTCGTCGCCTCAACAACTCCAACACCTACAGTCAGGAAACAAATGGAATTGGACATAAACCTAACAGGGAGGGCTGCAAATGATTGTATCTGACCAAATATTCATGTTTCAGTTGACAAGACACTCTTAGTTTACTCCAGTGTTTCCCTGTCAGATGAAGGTTACAAACGTCTTCATATTAACACCTAATTACATAAAGACATAATGTGAAGTCTGTTCTGTCTGTTTGGTCAAATGCATTTGTGCTACTTCCACTTAGAGTGGCAGAAGCTTCAACCATTCATCCCTTTAGACATCTCTTCCCAACATTTAACCATCGTTCTCTAGCTAGCTATTTAAACTGTTTCAAACATTTATCCAATACATTTAACGTCAGCTACTCAAATGACTTGTTACTTTTTTAATTGTTTTTTATCATATATAGACACTACATAAGACATTACACAAACTTCCACATCCAAGACATAACAAAATGAAGTACATTAACAGTCGCATAAATAAAATAATTACATTAAATTAACTACACAAACATGTGGGGAGGCTATGTAAGGACATATACAAACATGTAGGCAGATATGAAAGGCTTCAATCCTTCTCCCAGCATAGGATCATTAATCATCTCCAAGTTGCTGACCCAGAGTGCTCTCTAGATCCGCATGTTCCAGATAGTTAAGGAACGGGCCCCATACTTGTTGTGTTCTTTTGGGTAACACCCTAACACAAGAAGCCTGGGCTCCATGCTTAACTGCAATGATAAAATCTCTTCTATCATACATTTAATCTCCTCCCAAAACGTTCTTATCTTGGTACACTCCCAAACACAATGGAAGAACGTTCCCTTGGATTGTCCACATTTAAAACATAAGTCTGGGATATTACCATTAAATGTGTTTAGCTTTTCTGGAGTAATATATGTACGCATTAGCCAGTTATATTGTAAGAGCTTAAGACGGGTATTTGCTGTTTGTGATCAATTGAAAGGTCTTCTTGCAAATCCTCCCTCCAATTTTTAAGTTTCACTTCGGAGGCCTCAGTGGACGCAGATATAAGCAAGTTATAAAGTGCAGAAATTAAGTTTTCCCCCCTACAGTCCTTTAATATTATTGTCTCTAATGGAGAGTCTGGAGGTATAGATAATAATTGTTTTTGGTTTGCTCCAATAAAGCTTCTAATTTGTAAAAATTTGAAAAAATGTTTCTGTGGAATGTTGTGTTGACTTGCAAGCTCCTCAAACGCCATCAGTTCATCATCATTGAGCCGATATAGATCCTGTACACCCTGACCAAACCTTAAACCCACTATCAGCTCTGCCTGGAGTGAAGTCAGCATTTCCCCAAATTAGACTAAAACGTGAGAGAGAAAGGGGCTCGCCCAAGTTCTTCCTCACTTCATGCCAGACTCTAATCATGTTCCTTTTCATTTACACATTTTGTTTTTTACCACATCCAAAGCGTTCGAGGACATCAAGAAGATATGGCCATTCGACCCTATCTAATGCCTTCTCGGCATCTAACGATATGAGCAGTATCTGGTCATAGTTCTGTTGGGATTACTCGGTATATTGAGAGTGTCTAAGAAGTTATTTTTGACTCGTCAAATCTGTATTTACGTCAGAGTCGTATACATTTTTATAGAAATGATTAAAAGCCTCATTTCTTTCTATAGGATCGACTATATCATCTCCCTTATTATTCTGTATTAACATAATGGGTCTTTCAGTTTGTAATTGTTTAATGCTCCACGCTAATATCTTTCCAGGCTTCTCTCCTTGGTCGTAAAATGTTAGTTTGAGTCTTAGTAGACTTGCCACTGCTTTAGAAGCTGATAGTTCATTATACTGTGACCTCAGTACGAGCAGTTCCTGTTGTACTTTAGTGCAGGGTTTCTGAAAGGCTTCACTCTCCAGGGTTTTTATTTTCGATTCCAACATTGTCATTTTCTGACGAGCTTTTTTGGATTTGGAGCTTGTGTAGTTAATAATTTGGCCTCTAATAAATGCTTTAAAAGCTTCCCATCTTATAGATGCTGATGTTTCCGATGTACTCGTCTCAAAATATAAATCAATTTGTTTGCCAAGATACGTGACAAAATCTGAGTCTTGCAACCATTTCAGTTGGAATCGCCATGTAGGAGGATCTCTCGTCAGCCTCGAGTCGACATAAAGCAGTGAGTTTGGTGCATGGTCCAAAGTACGGATTCCATCATAAGTGCCGTCTTTAATTTCAGAAGCCAAATTTGCTGAAATCAAAAAGTAAACTTTTGTTACTTTTAGTGCCGTTTCAACACTTTATTATTATTGCTTAGTTAATCCAACTTTCTATTTATTCTTTTCAGCTCGCTGTTTCAAAGATTTGCATGACTTTTAAATAACTATTTAGACGTCTGCTAGCTTTCTGACTAGATTGTATTTATTTTCCGTCGCAACACAAAGTGTTCAGGTGTTCAAAGCTTGTGGCAGAGAGCCGTGTACACGTCATGGAAACTGCTTTGTTTCGCTTCATTGTGGGAATATTTGACGCCACTATATGGAGCATAAATTCCTCAGAGTTCGGACACTCAAATAAAATGTCGGAAAGTAATTATAGTGCACTACATAGTAAATCAGGAGACACAAACACACAACACGTTAGCAAACCTTGATGTATTTGTAGGACTTCAGTTCACTGATGTTCTCCTCCAGGAAGAGCAGATACAGAGAGAGGTCGTCCCATCGGCTATCAGGGGGGGGCAGGACGCTCACGGTGGGCAGAGATTGGTAGGTTTCCAGGAAGCGGGCGCATCCGTGGCAGAAGAGGGGACGGAGAGTGGCATAGATCACCACAGGGATGAGCGCAGTGAACAGGACCAAGTTGACGAGGCTGGAAACAGTAAAGCAAACAGACTTTATCTCTAGATTAATTCCATCTGCCACAGAGCACTGTGTTCTCTGCCTGGTAAATGAAGAAATGCATTAACACCCATTCTTATCTGTGTCCCTCCCCGTCCCCAAAGATAATAGATTAAGAAGCGCTCTCGTCCTTCTGAAAGTAACAACAGCGATCGTCTGACGATGAGAATGAGGTCGGACAATCACGTATCAACCAACTGACCAGAAGGGGTCTATTAAACTGAACTTCTCTGGGTTCCAACACCTTTAAAGATGTCACCCCGGGCTTTGAGAAGCATCTTTCACTTCTCTAAGTAAATCAATAATCTAGAAAATAATCGTCAGATTAATCGACAAAGAAAATAACAAATATGAATAAATCATATCCATCATAAAAAGAAAAAAACAACCAAACAGCCTACTGCACAGACAAATACCTCAGCAAAGAGAAGACTCCCACAGCGATGAGCTTACACTGCACCTTATCGGGGACGCCCGGGTCGGAGGCGAGCAGGCCGACACGCAGGCCGCAGCCAAACTCGTCCGTGACGGAGGCCAGGCGGAGGTAGTAGCCCAGGTAGACGCAGGCACACAGCAGGGTCACAAGAGTCAGGCCGCGACACAGCAGGTAGTAAAACAGCATCGACCGAGAGCAACGCTTGGTCATCAGAAACTTCTCCACCAGCGGGTAGTTGAAACAGCCCTCGGTGGGGTCGCTGCAGGGAGCATAGACAGGAGCAAAGAGCAGGAGCAGTAAAGGATGGTGAAGTGCTTTCATCCATTACCTTGATGAATATAATAGAACAATCCTTTCTGTCAGTTACACAATTCAACATTTAGCATCTTTAAAATAAAGCAAGAGTAAATATTTCGTGCTCAGAAGTCCCACAATTATCACCTTGAATTTTGAAAGTGTCATTTTGAATGCTAAAATGTAGCAGAGAGATGAATCATTTTCAAAGTTTTGAATCAAAGTTAGATCAAATGTTTTTCACCCCAAAGTTTTGCATGTGCCAATAAAATATCAAATGTTGTCGTAGTACCCTCCTACCACTCAGCTGATCAGTGTTATTAGAGCCACGATGACTTACAATGTGTGATGCCTGATCTGCACATCTGAAGGTCGTCATTTACATCTTTGAAGTCCAGTGAACAATACAAGCCCTTATGCAAACTATCACTCCTTATTTATGCAGGGAAAACGATTTAAAGTTGTTAAACTGCCTTTACATCGCTAAACAAACAGCAGTGGGGTAAAAGGTAAAGAAAGGTGGCGGCTGAATAATCTCACTATATAAACCTGGAATCGTTTGGAGCAGTTCACCAGAAGGTCAAATACCGTCCCAGTGTCGTCTCATAAGAACTGAGTCATCAATAAAAGCTGTTCACGCCGGTTATAAAACAGGCACAATTGAAAGGTACGAGTGTACGCTTCTGTCTACAGGTTGGCTCGGGTCCAGATGAATACAGACAATTGCTGGTCATGAATCGTTTTTTTGGAAACACCAGCAACGGACCCAGTTTGCTTAACCCCAAACAATTGTTCAGGTGTCCTACTGTACCTGTCTGGGGTGAGCAGTCCTGAGGAGGCCATGCGTTTAGCCAGAGTGACAGCGCGGTTGTAACACCGGTCCAACTCCTCCAGGATGAAGCTGAGGTCCGACTGCAGGAGGGGTGCCGCAGAAAACCTCCAGAACAACGCCGGGATGTACATCAGCACCGCCACCAGCAACAGGATGTAAGGAAAGAACTGGAGACAAGAGACGGGAGAGTAAGTAACGGATCGCAATTTTGGGAATTACATTACATTACATGCAATGGTTGATGTGAAAGATGTGAACACAACCGAAACACATCAAAGCTCAGGAGTCCCTGTTCCATCTTCAGCTGACACAATGTTCTTTTCTGCAGTGAGGATTTTACAAATGAGCCCAAATATTTAATTTGCATAAGGGTATTAATATTTATTAACATGTTATGTAGAAGGATTTGTTTGGTGAGCTGCAAGGTTATAATAGTTTTTATATTTTAATTTAGTTTTAATTAATATAATAATAAGTTATAATCTTATTTTCGTTTCAGTTTCCGATAATAAACCTGATTCATTGGTAATAATATTATTCAAGAGTGCAGGAGTGATTCTCGGTGTGTGTGCGCGAGTGCGTGTGCGTGTGCGTGTGCGTGAACCACTATAACTGTCTGATTTAGTTCTGGAGGTTAATAGAGGAATACATCAGCTGTTGTTCAGAAGGTTCCTGTAACTGCACTGGTCGTCTGTACATGTCTTGTGAGCTGTGCTATTCTAGTGCCTGTGCTGCTCGTGTCACTAAAGGGACATCAATTTAGGAATGTAAAAGAGAAACACGCCCAATATTGCACTCTATGCTTCGCCTTAGCTTAAAACATCTTAATAAAAATATTCTTAACCACGCCCTAAAAATCATAAAAACCGCCTGTGTAAAAAATGTAAATGATATCCTCTGTACTGCCTTTAATACGTCAAACATGGAAACATCACAATACACGGAGGACTTTCATCTGAAGGATTTGACACACTGATGATGTCATTTAAAATGTATCTAATTATAATTACTGTCTGACATGATGACTCATATTTTGAGTCGGTCTTTTCCAGCAGCCTTAACCTGCCTCTGGTAGAAGGTGTGTTTCAAAGCATTTCCCATGTGTGTGGACATGTTTTAATCTTCAAAGAAATGTCTAACACTTACCATTTGAACAGTTTCAGCAACTGTAACTATGCGTGTGTGTGTGTGTGTGTGTGTGTGTGTGTGTGTGTGTGTGTACCTTGTGCAGCCACAGAGGTAGAGTGTGTGTATGTACAGACGCCCAGCAGTACGAGTCCACATAAGCAGCCTGCCTCCAGGAGAAGTTAGAAGGAGCAAAACAGCTGATCTGAGTACCTGAGCAAAACACAGAAACATGAGAGTAAGAATAAGTGAGTGAACTGTTGAAATTAAGCACTACAAGATGTTTATGAACCTTTTTAAATGTATGTAAAAAGTTTAAAGTTCAGGCAGTGATAGATTTAGCTTTTTTTCTTCTTCAATATTTCTTGAGTGTGTGTGTGCTGCTCTGTAGCCATTAACATTACAGCTCTCTCTCTTGTGAGTCTGTGATCGGTGCTGGACAGATGTGTGGTTTCATCTAGTTTCCGTAGCCTCCTTCCTGGAATATTCCTCTAATCTAGACCGGGACTTGACCAGATGTGGTGTTGGAACAGACTTTGTGGTCTTGACTCCGGTCCTGGCTCCCCACTCACCAACTGAAACTTCTTGAGCGAAGGCCAGAGAGATGAGCAGGAGGGGCAGGCCCACCGCCACACAGGTCACCATCTTGTCCACAGCCAGCTCAGTTCGGATGTTGCGGTATCGAGCCTGGCTGGGGTCCTTCAGCAGAAAGTCGCTGAACACGTACTCTGTAGCCACATGGGCGATGGCCATGTCACCGCTCTTCTGTTACCTGCAGCACATAAATAACACCAACAAACACTTCATATTGAGATTCATTACAATACAACATGTTGCTGCCTCCTCACTGACGATCCCGTCGCCTTGTTGACAAAGCAAAGCATTCTGGTAAACATTGTGTGGTTACTTGCAAAAGAGGCCGGTATGGTACAGTAGACAACCACAGACAAGGGTTACCAGACTGGTTGCTGGCGACTTCTCCAATTTGCTTGTTCTGCTTCCTAATTCCTTAATTGTATTTGTATGATGTTTACAAACTTTGTGAAAATGACCATCTTAATAACCTTGAAGTAAAAGAGACACATGTCTACGAAAGCATCTTGTATTGATATAGTTGAGATGTAATGTTATGAATTCCATAATGGGAAATCTTTTCCACTTTAGTTCAGCGGTAACAACATTTCCTTATTTACCATTTATCTAATGCGTTATCCTTCTAGAGGCACCTATTATATTTTCACTTCACATATATCTTTCTTGTATTCTTTTCCCCCCATTTACAGTCAGTGAGTTTACAGTTCATTGATACTTTTATGATGCATATTTTTAAATATGGTTGTTATTTACATAACCTCTTGATTCCTAGCTTCTCACTTACACTCTCGAAGACTTGAAGCTGCAGTGGCCCATAGTGCTTGAATCTTGCCAAATGTAACCACAGCTCTCAACTCAAATAATTGTAATTTGTAAGCAGAATAGATGGTGGTTGTTTGCCTTCTTTGATGGTCTTCAACCGTGAATAATCATTTACCGCCATTTTAGTCACCATCACCACTTCCAAGCAGTGCTGGCTGCTTTGCTTGCAGAGTTGTTGAGGTTAAATTGTTGGAACAAGTGTGAAGTATAAAAACCAAGGATGAAAACAACTCGTGACTATCTTCCCACAACATCAACAGGCTCTTTGTTTAGCTGGAGCAGGTCGTTACAATATCTAGTAGCATTTTATAGATACCATCATTATTTACATAACGTATAAGAAGATATAAGAAATCACTTGATTTGGAAGCGAGGAGTAACGTTACGAAATGTACCGAGTTTATGAGTGTGACTGATCAGAAAACTTACTTTACCATCACTTTTGACTTCACTTAAAAGCTTCTCAGTAACTTAACACAGACCGGTTGTTTACATGGAACAGAAGAAACCACCGCTGATTAATGTGTCATGACGTTAGTTCATCATAACTGTGTGTAAAACGGAATAATGAACTTGAACTTACCAACAGCACCTAACGTTACCGTCCTGCTCCCGCTAAGTTTAATGTGTCTATTAAAGTGTCATGGCTGCACATAAACAACTTCGGTTGCAGCAAAGATAACTTAAAGGTATTTTCCAGGAGTGGAGTTAAATGATGTGGCAGACTACTCAGTCAACAGATGAAACACAATCCTCCAAATGAAATGTTCTTCCTGTAAGACAGAAAACTTCTTCCGTCCCTCTTAAAAACAGATGCATTCAAGTGCAAATTGAAAGCTCTGATTTTCCAAGTGGAGTGCTGCATTCAAATGGAGCTCGTGAGTTTGTGTTTTAGGGAGTAGAGTAAACTCGAGAACACAAGCTTTTGTTTATGGTTTTTTTTAGGTAGGGTTGTGTATATTACCCATGGGGCAGTGGCTAAATAAATGTTCAGATCTGTTGGTAAAAATAGCAATATAGTTTTAAAATACTTGTTACTAGTAACGTCTTGCATTCAAACTTAAAATACAAAAGTATCATCCTTAACATATACTTAAAGTAGCAAAAGTAAAAGAACTCATATATAATGGCCCATTTCAGAATAATCTAATTTTATTATATTATTGGATTTGACTTATTGATGCATTAATGTTTTCATCACTTTAATGTTGCAGCTGGTAAAGCTGGGGTTAACTTTGAAGACTTCATATAGGCTACTGCAAAGTAACTTGTAGCTACAGCTATAAAAAAAAATGTAGTGGAGTAAGTTAAAAAAATGTCTCTGAAGTGTGATGGAATAGAAGTATGAAGTAGCATAAAAAGGAAATACTCAAATACAAGTACCTCAAAGTTTTACCTAAATACTTATTTTACTTGTGTAAATTTAGCGTACTTACACCACTGACCATGGAAAATAATTATTTTCTCATTACCAAGCAGAAAATGTTGAAATGCAGAAAATCACAAAATCACTATTTTGGAAAAATTAACAAAACCGAGCCCCGTCCAAGTCTGTTTATTGGTATTTTAGTTAACAAACAAACAGCAGACATTGTGTATTGTGTACATTGGGATATATCTAACTGATTAGACATATAGTTATAGATGTATGACATTACCCCCTCTAGATGGAGGATACACAGAAAACAAAGATTCCATCTGGGTGCAATTCAGTGCATAAGAAAAGGTATTTGTATTTGATCTAATATAGTTACGATTTTTTAGAAATCAAAAGAAATGGGAGATCATCGTCATTCATAAGATCTTTAATTCTTATAATACCATTACGAGTCCAAAATTGAAAGGACATGTCTAGAGAATTCCCATGCTCTACAAAATGCTGTCTTATTTTAGTCCAGACTTTAAGGGACTGTCTTATAAAAAGAGCTCTTAAAATGAAAACCACGTTAATAGCAAACACATTGTGCACACGACTTCAAGTGTCTCAAATCCACCCTGACAGGCAAGACAGTCACACTGAAGCAGATTTCTTTGCATTACACATATAAATTGTTGTATGATGATCATTTTGGGTTCCAGTTATTGTATTGCTTGCAATTGGTTGGGTTTAACTACAGCAGCACAATGTGTTGATTACATTCTCAACTGATGACTTCAGTTGAGATCATTAATGTGTTGGAATTGAATAGCAAGACTGATTTGCATCATTTGAATCAGGCAACATTGTGAAAAAGCCATCACAAATCATCAACTTTGTACTTGGTTCATATCTTTGTAATATTAAGTGCTATGTAATGCTATTTTATTCTACTTAGATGGGTAGATGACTTTGTCAGAATAACTCTCAACCATATTTTGAATTGATTTAAATGTTAGAATAAACAGATGGCCTGTAAAATTGACTTGTGAAAATGGGGATTTCTTCCTCTGATTTGGAGATATTTCTAACGGTCCCTAAAGGCAGCATCCTCCTGGGCAGCGTGACTATCTACGCAGCATGCAGTGGTACTGGGTGTTATAGAAGAGAGGGGCTGCTCCTTCATGTATTTAAAAAAACAAAAAGCTATAG
Source organism: Cottoperca gobio (assembly GCF_900634415.1). Lineage (NCBI taxonomy): Eukaryota > Metazoa > Chordata > Actinopteri > Perciformes > Bovichtidae > Cottoperca > Cottoperca gobio. The sequence goes on along the minus strand of NC_041367.1, from coordinate 21,479,168 downwards.
ATATTTTTTTTAAATCACGGGAAATCAAATTGCAGTGTCAGTTTGAATCTAAAGTTCACACCGAAGGTAAGGTTGCTAATGTTTGTGGAGGACCGATGAATATGCTGTGCGAGGACACTGAGCAATTCTGCAAACGTTTGAGGAGTTAAAACCAAAACCATTTTGAAAAGGTTTTGATGTTGCTCTTTCGCGTTGAATTCTGGGCATTTCTCGCTCTGCCCTCCCTGGTCCTCCCAACTTCTCTCAGCTGCGTCAAGTTCCTGTAAAATGTGCACAATGGTACCGGAAAGAGAATGATTGTTTTTCTACAATAAAGGCGTAACATTTTATATATGTATATGTATATGTATATATGTATATGTATATGTATATGTATATGTATATGTATATGTATATATACATATATACCATTTCCGAGAGAGAATATTACATGTATTTCCCTTGGAATAATTTGACGAAGCCTAGATGTTACACTTCTATAGTCTACATTACACAAGAGTATGGTATTTAAAAATATATTAAACCTGTATTAAAACAAAGTTGTATCATTTCAACACAGAATGCCCATAAAACAATGCAATTTACATAAATTTAATTAGCTACAAGTACCACTGTATTTAAAAAAAATATCAAAAGAAAATCAAGAGAAAAGGGATCTTTTGAATTGCATTTCACACCACGCGTATATTCAGATTATTCTTTTAAACAAAAGGAATGTGTTGGATTAGAATGTAATCTAGTAAATGTTTAAATTTAAAAATAAAATGCCATTGTTGAACAATAAAGCCTTGAGAGAGAAAAATATGATAATTTAAATGAGAATCTTACGTCTTACCGGAAACAAAAAAAGAAAAACTACTGAAACTAATGTAATATAATGATTTTGAGATAGTATACGGAACTATAATCATCTACATCCTTTACTTTCATTTTCTTTGTTTAACAAACCCAGAGCGCACGGTGTTATTTTGGAAATCCCACACGGAAACTGCATGCGCTCGTGCTGTGCACCTTGACACCGGTAGATGCTTCACTCCCTCCATTCATTTCATTCGCACACAGTCGCATCCTAGCAGCGAGCCCTCCCCTCCTGTTTCTCTCCGCCTGGAAAGATGGCTGCTCCGGTGGTGGTGAGAAGCTCCGGCCCGCCGCTCTGCCCGAGCTTCGCGGAGGTCTGTTCGTTCCTGGAGCGATACGGACCGGTGCTGGATCTGCCCGAGATGACTTTCCCGCAGATGGAGAGGTATCTGCGGGACACAACGACAGGTGAGAGATCGGAGGTAGCGGTGGTGGGGCGAAGAAGTGGTAGAAAGCTGCGACACTTGAAACCGAAGGAGAAGGGGTCTACCACTACCACCATCACCATCATCATCGTGATGATGATGAGGATGACGAAAATGTTGAGTGTGTGGCCCCGGCAGGGCAGCATAAGATCGGGAGTTTAGTCCGCGAGCTTCTCCGCTTTCTTAAGGGTTGTGGCACATTTTGGCCCAAGTCAGAGTCATTTTTCCCTCGTAAACGAAACCAAGTTTCTGAGGAAATATTTGGACAGAGATTAAACGTACACTGCTAACACACAGCTAGCCCCACTCCAAATTCCACTCACTTTGGACTATGTTGTGCTAAAGTTAGAGGAAACGGATGCAGACGGGAGTTTTAAAAAATCGCAAGTTACCCCTAGAGGTTTTAGTTAGAGTCAAGTGACAGATCGTCGATAATGTTGTCAAGGCTGGTATTGATCTGTTAACGCTAAACTTGGTGTGGGAGCCATGATGCAGCACTGCCTAGTGACCACACACAGCCAACCAGCTAGCTCCGGAGTGTTGTCAGGTGTAATTTTTCACCGGCCTTGCCTCACAGGCAGTCGGACTGGAATGTCAATAATGTGTTGACCGCGTGCTCATGGTGGAGATACACTTTCTCCCTTCGATCTGCATTTCAGACTGCTGTCAAAACTGAGCGACTGATGTTAGCTAAAAACAGTGGATGTTATTTTTTGGGCATTGGTTGAGTGGCTGTCAAATTTGCACAGGCGCAGTAGGGACTGTGGCTTCTGGCTAACTAGTTAGCATCGATGATTTCGTCAACTTTTAGGCAAAGTACATCACAGACCCCTACAGTTGATTTACCACGTTATCGTTGATAAAACAGAGATGTTTGAGGCTCGTGGCTGTCGTGTTAGTAGCTTTGCAAACCGTGTTGATCTTGATAACCAGATAGTTTTCAATTACCGTTAGTTCTGTTGCTTAACGTTAGCCATAACTTGCCGTAACGTTATATATATTGCAGTTAGAAATAACGGCACATATTTACACAGTAGTTAGCTATAATATTTATCTGACATTTGAGCCTCTGGTATGACTAACTGCTAATCAAGATATTTTTTCTTTGTTAAACAAAACAACACAGACTCAGAAGAACGTCTTATTCTGAGTCTGTGTTGATTTCTTCTCTTCACTGTAGCGGCAAAGAAAGCTGGAATTTCCTGTAAATTCATGGGCTCCGTAACTGTCTCACGTCAGACCACGCATTGGAGCTCTTTTTAAAATGTTTATTTGAGTATAGTTATGATCCAAGGTTACATTTGTAGTTATTAGCGAAGTAACTAATATCAATGGGATTATTATTTTTTTTGCGGGCAAAAAAGTCTTAAATCCTGACACAAATATTTCTTACATCTTGAATAATAATAATTATATATATATATATATATATATATATATATATATATATATATATATATATACAAACAATAAATGATGAAGGGAAATGAATGGCAAGAGTTGTGACTTGATGCAGTCTACAATGAAATGTCACTAAGTACAATTCCCAAGTGATAAATATCTCCCGCACTTAATAGCTTTTCTTCTTGCAGTTTTTAACAGAGGCTCAATGTAGACTTCTTCTTAAAGCATCTCATCTTATTAATAAAGCATTTCCCAAGATATAAAGATATATTCTGAAATTAATAGAATTCATAATAGTAGTAGAGTCTGACATTTTCTTGCCAGTATTTTAACGAGTCATAAGGGAAGGAAGGCATTATAACCCATTCTGAAACGACACAATTATACATGGATTATTGATAACCGGCGAGTGATCACTTTATTTAACGACCACAAAATATTTGCATTAATCTGAGCTGATAGACACAAACTAACTGATTAGTCAATCAAGTTTTATAAAAAAAGTAAGGTTGGTGTTTGATCTGATGAACTATAACGAACTCCTTAAAGATAGATGACCCTGCAATTTTATTTTTAGATTTGTATAAGGACTTTGGATATTTCAGTCATATATTTATTTTTATTACAATAGCTTTTTTTAGTTTGCTCTATACGACTGTCTTTACATTGACATAACTATGTACACTGTATATGAGAAATAACAGCGTTGAAACATTTTCCTGAAAATGGAACATTTAGCTGTTTCTGGCACTTCATCATAAACATGTGTTTACACAGCACTGGGGGGGAGCAGCATCCAATATTCATGAGGTAGCACAACACCTGGTATCTCAATAATACTTTCAATGCAGAATTATTTTTTAAATGAAACTGTCCGTGCAGAGAATACATTGACAAGTGTGTCTCTTTGTATTGCTTATCTCAACGCCTTTTAAATTGCACTGATAAACTGGCTCATAGGCCCCCAAAGAGTGCAGCGCTGCAGAGGCGTTTGAGTCTGTAATAACAGATATTACATTCACGGACGGAATCATAAATGTCATTTTCCTTTTTATTTATTTACCAGTGGACGACCGTTTACCAACAGCTGCTGGAAGAGATGTGAAATAAAACAAATCCCAGTGTTGAAAGAAAAGTGTTGCTGTCAAGTTGTTACATCTGTTGTTAAACTCGTGTTCATGGTAAAAAGACCATTAATCAACAAAAACTCTGTTTTTTAAAATACATTCAGTATGGTTAACCTTGAACCTAGTTTAAGACTTCATCGCATACTTTCTTTTCTCTGTTGTCATGAACTTGGTTGTTTAACAAAGAATCTAACACACGTCATTAATAAAAAATATTAACTGTGATGTGGTTTGATTGATCTCTATAATGGAAATGATTCAGCCCCCTCAACGGGGAGAATGAATGTTTGTTGTGTGGACTTGTAGTGACGTATGATACGTCCGATGAACAATGTTGTTTCTAATCATCCTGTGTGTTTTCCAGTTCCTAAACCCCTTGTGGAGCTCCACGTGAAGCTGCTCAGAAAGCTGGGGAGGTCTGTGACTACTGACCGCTGGGAGAAATACCTGGCTAAGGTGAGGGCCCCCTGTATGTGTGTTGTAATGTGTTTGGCTTCAGATTCCATTTGCAACTTTGCTTGACATGATTAATCTACTGAAGAGGTCCAGCTGTCTCTGGATGCTCGCTTGCTGCATCTTAAAGGGATAGTTTGGATGTTGTGAAGTGGGGTCGTGTGAGGTACTTATCCATAGTCGGTGTCTTTACCTACAGTAGATTGCAGTCAGCACGGCCACCTAAAAAAATCAATATGAGTTTAAGCAATATAAAGAATATTCTCACTGTATTACTTTGCCCTCAGACGGCCCGTTCCTACAGGGAACTGAAGCTGTTATCTGTGCTCTCTTCAAAGCAGCACACTCCATTCACTAAAAACAGTAATCTCACCTCACAGAACGAGGAGTCGCTGCCTCCATCGGTTAGTTTGTCTGTGTGTTTGTTATATGAATCAGAAATAACCAAAGTCACAGAATAAACGGCAAGGGAAAGCGGTGAAAATATTATAAATATAACATACACTTAACCTGATACAAGGTTCAACATTAATGGGTTTTTCAGGTCCGGTGGGTCAGAAAGCTGCTTGCCTGAAGTTAATTTTGACTTGTCCCGATACAAATAGTGCAACTCTCCACAGAGATGAGAAGGAAGCGAGATGGCTTAGTCCTTAGCTTCTGATGTGTTTAATTCTTCTCAAGAAGTGGGCCTTTCTTTTAGGTGGCTACAATATGTTTGGCTCCAGTTCCCCAGTGGAAAGGGCTTTCTGATGGCAAGGTCAAGCGGTGAAAATATTTTTAATATTGCAAACACTTAAACTGATATTGATTTTTTTTTTTGTTGGCTAGAATACATGTAGCTGCTGCCCCCATGTACAGCAGTACATCACTTAGCTCCTGTCTCTTTGTCCAAACTGGGGACATACCATGTCGGTAAATACACGACTATGGAGAAGTACCTCACACAACCTACGTTCAAAACATCCAAACGATCTCTTTCAGAGTAACTTCTCCAGTTTCCTCACCTGTGACCTCATCCCACAGCTGAAATAACTGCAGGAAAGGCAAAGTGTTTGTTAGTGGGGATGCATGGACTAACTGTAGAGCCTTCCCTCTGTGGTCCACAGATGGAGGAGACGTATGAAAGAAGATGAAACCAGCGTTGAGACAGAGGACTTGTGCAAACAGTCTTGTATTCAGTGACTATATCTACATCATTGTCTCCTGTAGGTTTGCCAGGAGTTGAACAGTACCTGGGCCTGGGAGCTGGAACAGAAGGGCTACCAGGAGATGTCCATGGAGTGCAAGTCATGCATCCTCAAAGTATGACATGCCCTGTTTTTACTCAATGCAATAAGTGTAACTAAAAGACTTCAACATCTGCAGTCAATGCAACAACCACGTTCATATTGTCGTTTTTTCTTCAACTCCCTCCTCTTTCTTTCCACACGTGTATTCTTTTACCCTTCAGTATCTCTGCGAGTGTCAATTCGATGACAACCTTGAAGTTCAAGATGGCGATTAATGAGGAGGAACCAGAGAAGATGCGTCTGCAGCCTGTGGGTCGGGACCAGCAGGGCCTGATGTACTGGCTACAGCTGGACCAGGAGCAGAACATCCGGCTGTACACGGAGGAGCAGGACGATCTGGACGGATCCACCTGGAAGTGCATCGTCAGGTATTACTGCTCTGGTGGAAACGCCTCTCGTAGTGTGTCCACAGGTGCCATGCATCTGGAGAAGACGTGGTGGCGCTGCTGTAGTCTGCCATCAGGAAAATCCACTTATTCAAACTGTCTTCTCAGGAATCGTAACGACCTGTCTGAGGCTCTGGAGCTGCTGAAGGCCCAGGTTGAACCAAAACCGAGTCAGGACCAGAACCAGAACCCGGATGGATCCAGGAGCGCCAGCCCCACAGAGAAAGATGCAGGTGTGTTTGCTGAATGAGCAGATATTGCTTGTTTGGATCATAAGAGTTATATCCTGGATGAATCATCAGTGAGTTGAGGGCTTATGAATGCATGTTTGCTAAAACTTTGAAATTATTACTGAGAGAAAATCTTTAAAGTGGTTGTTCAACCCAAGAGGTCGACTGTCATCATCTTCTCTCCTTCCTGTTAGTCGCAACACTGTTGAGATTCTTATGTCCACAGATGCAGCTAAGAGCCAAGATATGTCAAAGTTAACAGAGATGCCAGAATAACAGAATCAACTGGAATGACAGTCGAAGAGCTCAGGCCTCCACCAAGGGCGTTATAATCTCATCGAGTCTAAAGCTGATCAAACCAGAACAACATTTCAGACCTGCAGTCCAACTGATCTCTTTAAAGGCCGAAGAGAAAAAATACTGATCTGAAAAAAATTTGAAAGTCAAATATAATTTTCTAACTGTGTGTGTGTGTGTTTTATGACAATTTAGGGGATGAGGCCATTGGAAGCACCAAGACCACAGAGGAGCACAGTGACAGTGAGAAGGTTGACCTTGTAAAAGAAGAGGAACACCCAACACAAGGTACTTAGATAAGAGAAACATCTGGTGACTCCACTTTTACACTTTGTTTCATGAGAAAGGCACTTCAGTTCACTTCAGTTGAGTCAGGTCAACAGTCTGATGAATGATAGAATCTGATCCTCCTTGATGTGTTGAGCTGAAGGACAGTTTTGGGGCTTTTTTTTTTTTTTTGCTTTATTGGAAAGTGCACAGTCGAGAGCTGAGGGAAACGAGGAGAGAGGGAGAGCAGGGACGACATGCAGCAAAGGACTTTAGTCAGACTCAAACTACGGATGTTGTGCTTACATGGTCGGCGTCTTGAACCTCTCTATGGCACCAGGACACCCTTCAATTGGAAAAAGAGGGACAGGAAACTAATCTAGATTTTTCGTTTAAATGATCAGAAAGTAGTGAAACATGTCCATCTCAGTCCAGGTGATGCCTTCAATGTCTTGTGTTGGTCATATTTATTTGAATATGATATGAAACAGAGAAAAGCAGAACATCTTCACATTTTAAGGTCTGAAAACTGCATTTTCTGCCATTAATCGAATTTGGCAAGTTGGACACCCAGATAGCTCACCAGGCTGAGCTGCGCATGCTCTAAGGCTGAGTCGTTACGGCAGCGGACCCGTGTTCAACACCAACCAGGAAACTGCATGTTGTCCGCTCTCTCTCCGCCTTTCCAGTCCATCTCTCCATCTTCCCTCTGTCTCTATGAAAGCAAAAAATAGTTGGCGATAATTTTTCTCCATTAGGCGACTAATCGTTGCAGCGCCACCCGCCAGATACAAAAGGGTAGACATGGTCTCTACTGAAGGTAGTTTACCAGCTCAAGTGGGAAAATCCCACCCTGATCATCGACACTACGACTGTTTGTTTCTCGTTTGAATTCCATTTTTCTTTATCTTACCCGAGCTGCTCCACGCACTCCGCCTCTCTTGTTTGCTGTGATTGTTTTATCTTTTCTGTTTGGCAGTGATAAAGCTGGAGCAGACCAAGCAGGAAAACACTGAGGCTGAGGTGAAAGAAGAGAAGACGGTCCACAAGTCATCACCTGTCTTTGACAACCGCGTGAGCACGATCACCACCGTCATCAAATCAGAATCCAGGGACGCTGACGCTCCCAAAAATGCTGTGTCTGTTGTCATGGCACCTGGTGCGACTGTGACAAAGCAGGAAATGAACAAGGAAGTGGAAGCTGAGCGGGCCGTCGTCAGGAGCAGCGAGCAGGCCAAGATACCACTGAAGAAGAGGGAGCTTAAGATTGCAGAGAGCTTCCACAGCAACCACCTTAACAACAGTAACAGCAGCAGTATTATCGTTTGTAACCCTTCAGTCGTGAACAGTCGTGGCAAAGAGGGGAAGTTGCCGAGCTCATTAGCGCCTCCTGGTGGTCCAGCTGTCCCACAGCAGCAGCAACTTGTGGTCACTGCATCGAGGCAAGAACTGAGCAACGGGAGAGCGCCTCTCCCTTTGCTGCACAAAGAGGGACAAAATGGTGTCATAGGGGTCATAGGTCAAGTCGGCGTTATAGGTCATGTAGGGGTCATCCGCAGCCCGTCCGAGCGTCACAGAGCCCCTGGTGCTGAGCAGCAGGAACAAAATGGGCCCAGCTTAGACCAGCGGGGCTCCAGAGCTGTGGAGGAAGAGAGGGAGGTGAGCCGGCAGTCAGTGCTGGTAAGGAAGGGAGCGGTCGAAGTGGAGGAGGCGGCGGCGGCGGCGGCGGCGGCAGCAGCAGCCAGCGCTCTTCCTCCTCCTACAGTGATGGAGACTCAAACTGCCAGAAAACGGCCGTTGTTATCCTTAAAATCTGATCTACTCACTGAAGCTGTAGACAGTAAAGTGGATTCTGTGAGCTTTTCCTCACTGTCTCAGCCCACAGAGGACTCCAAAGGACAGACTGCAGAAGACCAGAGTAAAACAATAACGGAGGAGCCGTTAGACAGAGCGACGAAAACTGGGCACTGCAGTCGTCAACAGAAGGATGACAACCTGGATGACAGGGAGGAGAGGGAGGAGAGGAGGAGAGAGTCTGGGTGCCCTGTGGCAGAAGAAGGAAGTAAAGATGACCCTGAAAAGAATAAAAGCACTTTAGAGAAGTTGGAGGCAGAATCTGGGAGCACTGCTTTACCTCTCAAAAACGTAGACCAGCAGGATAAAAAGGATTACCAGGGCGACGAGGTCAATGGCGGGTTGGCTGCCCAGGTCAGAGTGAAGGACACTGGGCTTGGATCAGGGGAGAAGCCGGGTCCCCTGGAGGAAGCCTCCTCTGAGCTCCAGAAAGAAGGAATCAGGTTGAAGATCAAGATTCCTCCCCACCGGAGAAACAAGTTGAGGGGGAAAGCGGTAAAGGACGAGGGGAAAGAGAAGGAGGAGGAGCTGCAAGATGAAGGGAGGCCGCTGAGGAGATCTGCAAGGATTTGCAGGTACGTGTATAATAAAGTTCATGAAGCTGGGGGATCAATATTAGAGAAGTTAAATTAGAGGTGCAAGTCTGACCTGTCGATCCTGATTGTTCTTTCTTAGAACTATAATTGACAGAATACACAATGGAAAATACTATTGTATGTAAATTATAAACATGATGTGCAAACTATACTATTAAGTTGCTAAAGCTAGCGAGAATGTGTGTGTGTGTGTGTGTGTGTGTGTGTGTGTGTGTGTGTGTGTGTGTGTGTGTGTGTGTGTGTGTGTGTGTGTGTGTGTGTGTGTGTGTGTGTGTGTGTGTGTGTGTGTCAATAGTTGGTTACTGTCTGTGAACCATCACATGCATGTAAATCTGACCGGCACAGAACGTTCTATATCAGCGACTGATTGGCCGGTCACAGGTAAAGGCGTTTCTGGTCACTGGCCGATCATTCGCTGCATTTCTAGAATAAACTTGTTATTTCTCTTTGTTCATTGTAATCTCAGATACAGCTGCGTTGATTTTGACAATAAATTTAGTCCCATCTATACTTTTTTTCTTGAAGATCATCTGCTTTGCCAACCTGCAGGCCGAGCTCGAAGGCCGCTGAGAGCCAGAGAAAGAAACCACAAAAAAAACAGGCTCTGTCTAACAGAATGAGAGAAGAGGAGGAGGAGGAGGAGGAGGAGGAGGAGGAGGAGGGAGAGGAAGAAGAAGAAGATGAAGAAGAGCAGAGCTCAACTACAAAGAAAGATGGAAAAACAGAAGCTGTTGGGCAAATAAGGAAACAGAGGGTAATCAGTTTCTGAACGCGAGTCGTGTGAGAACACACATTTGGGGTTTCTTTTGCTTCACTCTTTATTTGTTTGACTGTTTTTCTCTCATGTTCAGGGTAAACGAAGGCATCGACGCCCCCGGTGGTCCAACATTCGTGCTAAGAGACGCAAACTGAATGAGGGAGAGGAGGTGGAGGACACAGGGAGGAAACAAGGAGACGGGGAGAGTGAAGGAGGGAGCGACTCCGGAGAATCCTGTAAATCAGAAGAGCTTCCCATGGAGGATGCCTGCAGTCACTGTGGCCTGCCCAACCACCCCGAACTGGTGAGGCTGTGTGTGTGTGTCAGACTGTTATTGTACTTTTGAGTCTGCTTTTTATGATTTGTGCAACGGCCTTTTCAGATGACAGCATGATATTTAAGACTTTAGTGTATTTCCATCTTTTAGGCAAACGTTTGGCCACGTTCTGGTTAAACATGATTTTCCAAACTTGACCAACAATGAAAAGCCCAGACAGCATTGAATTTGCATTATTATGACATGAGTAGCAAATGCAGCAATTTGAGAAGCTGTAACCAGAAAAGGCCGGTTTTGTCTTTTTTGATAAATGACGTTAGTTATCAAAGCTGTCATGTCTGCATCTCTGGAGATTGATGAATCGATTAATACAGTTATTCTTCCAGCACTGGCTGTCTATACTGAAGGCCCAAGTCTATTGAAGCTATTTAAAGGCTTGTTTGTACTTCAATATGGAGGAATAGTAGTTTATATTTGTGTGTGTGTGTGTGTGTGTGTGTGTGTGTGTGTGTGTGTGCGTGTGCGTGTGTGTGTGTGTCTCCACAGATCCTGCTGTGTGACTCTTGTGACAGTGGATACCACACGGCCTGTCTGCGGCCGCCGCTCATGTTGATTCCAGATGGACAATGGTTCTGTCCACCCTGCCAACATGTAAGCGCTGTGTGTGTGTGTGTGTCTGTGTGTGTGTGTCTGACACATATAAAGCACATTTTATCAGTTGTCAAACTATAAACCTGTTTTGGTTTTGGTGGTAAGTCTCCATCTGATGACAGCTCGTCATTATTTACAACTAAAACTCTCTAAAATACTGTGTTGTCAAAAATGTCTTAAAGGTCCCATATTGTAAATCATAGGTCTTCAACAGGGGGTCAGGAGGTACTGCAGGGGGGTCGCGAACTTGTTTGTAGATAAATCAATCTTTTTTTCTCTTTTTTTTTTACAATTGTTTTCTTTGATTCACATTCACATTCCCTCCTCCGCTGTACTTCGCGAAGGGCGGCGACACACACACACACACACACACACACACACACACACACACACACACACACACACAGTCAGAGACAGAGTGGAGGAAAGGGGGGTCCCTGCACCACGCTACACCGGTTTGGGGGTTGTGTAAAGTGAAAAACGTTGAAGACCCCTGTTGTAAATGCTTTGTTATGGGATTAGGTTTTGGCTGCTGCAAAATAGAAAAATGAAATGAAAGCAGCAAACATTTTGCAGAGTTTAATTGAATAACTCTTATTTGGGTTGTGAAGCTTCAGGCTGTGGTACAGATGTGCCATGAATAAAACCATATGTTTTCCCATCATTGGTTTTTGATTTAAAAAGCTAGTCTAAGTCTAGGTGCTAATCTATGAATACTGTGAAAGTATTGAAATGCTCAATCCATGGAGAAATGCACACAGCCCTTATTGAGACACTGCCTTTAAATGAGCCGTCAGTTCTTCCGTTGTGATGTCACAACTACACATATATACAGTATATCTCAAAAGTGAGTACACCCTTTAGATTTTTGCAAATATTCTGTTATATCCTTTCAGGGGATAACATTATCCTACTGAAACTTTGATATAACTTAAAGTAGTCAGTGTGCTGCTTGAATAACAGTATAGATTTATTGTCCTTTGAAAATTACTCAGTACACAGCTGTTAATGTCTAAACAGCTGGCAACAAAAGTGAGTACACCCCATAGTGAACATGTCTAAATTGTGCCCAAAGTGTCAATATTTTGTGTGACCACCATTGTTATCTAGCACTGCTTTAACCCTCCTGGGCATGGAATTCACCAGAGCTGCACAGGTTGCTTCTGGAATCTTCTTCCACTCCTCCACGACGACATCACGGAGCGCACGGATGTTGGACACCTTGCACTCCTCCACCTTCCTCTTGAGGATGCCCCACATGTGCTCAATTGGGTTTAGGTCTGGAGACATACTTGGCCAGTCCATCACCTTAACCTTCAGCTTCTTCAGCAAGGCCGTTGTCATCTTGGAGGTGTGTTTAGGGTCATTATCATGTTGGAAAACTGCCCTACGGCCCAGTTTCCGAAGAGAGGGGATCATGCTCTGCTGCAGGATGTCACAGTATATATTGGAATTCATGTGTCCCTCAATGAAATGCAGCTCCCCAGTGCCGGCAGCACTCATGCAGCCCCAGACCATGATGCTGCCACCACCATGCTTGACTGTAGGCAAAACACATTTGTCTTGGTACTCCTCACCAGGGTGCCGCCACACACGCCGGACACCATCTGACCCAAACAGGTTTATTTTGGTCTCATCAGACCACAGGACATGGTTCCAGTAACTCATGTTCTTGGATTCATTGTCTTCAGCAAACTGTTTGCGGGCTTTCTTATGCATCGGTTTCAGAAGGGGCTTCTGTCTGGGGCGACGGCCATACAAACCGATTTGATGCAGTGTGCGGCGTATGGTCTGGGCACTGACAGGCTGACATCTCACTTCTGCAACCTCTGCAGCAATGCTGGAAGCACTCGCACGTCTATTTTTGGAAACCAACCTCTGGATATGACGCTGAGCACGTGGACTCAACTTCTTTGGTCGACCCTGGCGAGGCCTGTTCCGAGTGGAACCTGTCCTGGAAAACCGCTGTATGATCTTAGCCACTGTGCTGCAACTCATTTTCATGGTGTTGGCAATCTTCTTATAGCCAAGGCCATCTTTGTGAAGCGCAATAATCCTTTTTTTCAGCCGCTCAGAGAGTTCCTTGCCATGAGGTGCCATGTTGTCCAGCATTCAGAGAGAATTGTGCCCAAAACACCAAATTTAACAGCCCTGCTTATCATTTACACCTGAATCCTTGTAACACTAACGAGTCACATGACACCAGGGCGGGAAAACAACATCATTGGGCACAATTTAGACATGTTCACTATGGGGTGTACTCACTTTTGTTGCCAGCTGTTTAGACATTAACAGCTGTGTACTGAGTAATTTTCAAAGGACAATAAATCTATACTGTTATTCAAGCAGCACACTGACTACTTTAAGTTATATCAAAGTTTCAGTAGGATAATGTTATCCCCTGAAAGGATATAACAGAATATTTGCAAAAATCTAAAGGGTGTACTCACTTTTGAGATATACTGTATGTAGAAAGTGACGCTGCAGTCATTCTACGGCTGCAGTGACGATGCCGAGATGCCGAGAGTGCAGATACAGAAACCAATCGTAGCAGACTGGACAGTTCGTTGAACATTAAAGCATGTAACCAAAGACACAAACATTAACCTGAAGAATAACCTCATTTGTCCCTTTTTAAAGTAGTTGATGGTTTGACTAAGAGTTAATTGTCTTTCATTTTGACGGTAAGGCTGAGTATGGTGTTCCATGCTCGTGACGGTACAACACTACAAACCTAAACCTTATTTAGAGACATTTTAATTTAACAAATGAACACACTCTGTGCTTTAGTGCACAGTGGGACTAATATAGAGTAGAGTGTTGAGTTATGAACAACACATTTTAAAAGGGAAGTTTTCCAACATTTGATTTGTGGCTTTTGTTTTTCCTCCTTCAGAAGCTGCTGTGTGAGAAACTGGAGGAGCAGCTACAGAACCTGGACAGTGCGCTGAAGAAAAGAGAGAGAGCAGAGAGGAGGTACACACACACACACACACACACACACACACACGCGCGCTATAATCGTCTTTCTGAAAATAAGCTCTCAAAGTCAAAATGATGTCTCCCTGTCTGTCCAGGAGGGAGCGGCTGGTGTACGTTGGAATAAGTGTGGAGAACATCATCCCTGTGAGTAAACTCCAAAACAATCCATTAGTTAAACTATGTGTCAACAGCTGCCATGAGGTACATGTAGGCTGAGTGTTGAGTCATATCCTGTATTTAACAAAGTTTTATTTGGAGTTGCTAACATTCTGAACGAGGACGGTCGCTCACGTTTGCAGTTGTCACGAGATCAGCAGATGAAAATCACATCATTTCCATCAACCGGCTGGGAATTTCCACTTTTGAGCGTAGCATGAAACTAACACATGATCAAACAGCCTAATCTTGTGGAAAACAAATTTAAACTTGTGGTCTAGTGGTGTTCCAAACAGAACACCAGAAGGCCGAGAGTTCAATACCAGGCTGCCACCATTGTGCCCCTGAGCAAGGCACTTAACCCTGAGCTGCTGCAGGGAGACTGTCCCTGTAGTTAGTTCACTGTGAGTCTCTCTGGATAAGAGCATCTGCTAAATGACTTGTAAACTAAACTTGACATGGTGGCCATCAATAAATATTAACTCACCGTGCAACATTAAAGAGAAGTTTGACTGTTTTAGGAGGGCGATGAGGGCGAAGAGGAGAAATCAACAAAGAAGAAAGATCCCAAAAAGAGCAAAAATCTGGGGAGGAGATCAACAAGAACCAGGAAGCACATCAGCTACAGGTGAGTGTGGCCGGCCTGGCAGGGGTTACAGGTACAGGCGGGGTTTTCTCGTAAACAACGTTATGTAACGTTCCTTTCTTCCATAAATACCAGTCTACTGTAAGTATGGAGGAGAAGTTGATCCTTATAGTGCGGGGCTGCCCAGAGCTTTAAGATCCGACACACACACACACACACACACACACACACACACACACGGAGCGGAGCAGAGCACAGACTTTCCTGGAGATTCCTAGGAGAACACACAGCTGTCGAAAAGACAATATTTTAATGCACACATTAAATACGCCTGGAAGAAGACTAGATGATACGGTTAGCTGGTTATGATCGCTTTGCAAGGTCAGGCACAACCTGCCTCAGTGCCCTTGACAGTTGGTAGAAGAGTGAGCGCCGGACAGACGTGCCTTGCATTTTCCAGGCGGTAAAAGACGCGGCAAATGTAAGGCG
Source organism: Cottoperca gobio (assembly GCF_900634415.1). Lineage (NCBI taxonomy): Eukaryota > Metazoa > Chordata > Actinopteri > Perciformes > Bovichtidae > Cottoperca > Cottoperca gobio. The sequence goes on along the minus strand of NC_041367.1, from coordinate 21,464,084 downwards.
TATAAAATGATGCATAATAAAGTGTATTTGCAAAGCTGATCTGTTTTTTATATATATTTTGGGACTTCCATTGTTTACTTTCATTCATGATGTTTTGCTTTAATTATAAATGTGACGGGAAATTGTTAAAAAATGACCAGATGGTGTCATGTTTACAAGCAGATTAGTATTTTCAGAAAGTTTCATAATATAAACATAAATTCCCCGACAGAAGCTTTCACCATCGTGTGTGTGTGTGTGTGTGTGTGTGTGTGTGTGTGTGTGTGTTGCAGGTTTGATGACTTTGACGATGCCATTGATGAGGCGATAGATGAGGACATCAGGGACCTCTGTGGAGGTGAGTGGACGATGTGAAGGTGAAATAATTTGGCAGAGTTCCTGCCGTCGATGACGTAATAAACACGGATTAACTGCAGAATAAAAAAAAATATATATATATATATTTATTTAAAAATTGTTACATTTGTATTTCTGCCCTTAACAGCAGTTAGTGAGCAGCTCAGTAATGGAGTTGATGAATACACGAGTATTAAGAGTTGAACCACAGTTCCTCGTGTTTATATCTGAACATGATGACTTTCAAAAGATCTCTTGGAAGACCTCGCAGTCTGGCAGGAGAAGTCAACGTGTGTACGGGCTTAGTTTTAATGAGTTATTAAACCAGCATAATCCCAGGGTCATGAAACTGTCACTGCAAAATGGTATGCGGCCATTATTCATGTTAGATTACACTTCCTGCTCTCACATGTCAAAATGAGCTGCGAGTTAAAGGCCTATAGGAGCCATAGGGGGAGTAATTACATAAGTTGTAAAGGTTTGTCCAAAATATAAAAATGGGTTTATAATCTAACAATATCATTATAAATAATTCAACCCGTGTGTGTGTGTGTGTGTGTGTGTGTGTGTGTGTGTGTGTGTGTGTGTGTGTGTGTGAATGAACCCAAACTTAGTGTCTAATTGATTGCACTGTTTCTAACTTGGACTCTTGTGATGTAGGAGCAGGGCGAGGCAGAGACATCACTGCCATCCTGTCAGAGGACGGGAAGGAGAGCCAGCGGCCAATCAGGAGCCAGCCTCAATCTGCCAGGAACAGGAAGAAGCGGAGGCTGAACGACCTGGAGAGTGACAGCACGGCAGCAGAGAGTGAAGATGAGTTCATGCTCAGCAACAGGTAACGCACACGGACATACTCTCCCTGCCTCCCCCCGGTCCTTGTTCTCTCTTTTCAAAAACATTTACTTCCATCTGGCTTATTGTTCTCTTCCTCTTCCCCCTCAAAGCTCAGAGGATGAAGACTTTGCTGCGTCAGGGGCTGATGATGACGAGGAGGAAGATGAAGACGCGGGCAGCGATGTGGGCAGCTTGGACATTGGGTCCCGCCCCAAACGGGCGATGAAACGAGTACCGAAGCACCAACCCAGCAGGACCAAGCACAGGGGCAGGAAGTGGCTGAGACGGCGGCGGAGACGCTCCTCTGAGGAAGAGGAGGAAGACAGTGATGAAGAAATGGGTGAGTGCGCACCGCAAGGGGAAACTGCCACGCTGCAAGACAGAAGTGTTTTGCAGTACAGACTTGATTGTGTGTATTGGAGTATGACTTGTATTAAGTCTGTTGTTACAGCTGAGGCAGACTGAAGGACATGTTCTTCACAGAGTCCACGGTGTTTTAGATGTCTGGTGTCCCACCAACAGCCCAAAGATATTCAGTTCATGATGAAACGGAGAGAAGAAGAAATCATTTAGGACCCAGAAGAATCATTATCCAAAAATGTCTTTTAAATTGTCCCTTGTCCTCCCCAGGCTCGGGTCAGTACAGCGACATGTCTGACAGCGACGCTGACAAAAAAAGGCGGGGTCTGAGGCGCGGCCAGCGGCAGCAGGTCAACTACCGCGAGACGTCAGAGTCTTCCGACAACTCCCGGGCCTCCGCCAAGAAGGTCAAGGTTAAACCCCGCGGCAGACCACGCAAGGAGCATTTCTCCAGCGACTACAGCGATGGTCAGTCATTTCCTCTCAAAGCACTTCCTGCGCATGTGTTCTAGTGGCAACAACTCACATTGACTTTAAGATAGTCTGGAGATCTATTGTATGTGTGAAGCATGAATTAAAAGAGAACTCTCACAGTAGTTGAATGAAACAGGTGACCAGGGTCACGGGACATGCTGTTGGCTGATTCCACTTCCTTTTCTTTTAGTGTCAGCTTCTTCCAGAGACTCCGAGGACGAGAATGATTATGAAGATGAAGAGGACGATGATAAGAAACGAAGAGTGAACAAGAGGAGAAGAGAGGAGGAAGACCTGCGGAGAAAGAGGTCGAGAGGAAAGAGGAGGAGATACGAGCACGACGAGGATGAGCGTGAGCGAGGGAGGCGGCTGAAAAGGAAACTGTTGGAGAAGGAGAAGGACAAAGACAAGCGGAGGAGAGTAAAGAGGACGGAAAGAGAAGAGGAGGACCCGGAGAAGATGGGCAGGGGGAAGAGGAGAGAGATGCTGTCACAGCAGCGGCGCAAGCGGCTCGCTCAGATGCTGAAAAAAAGGCGGCCTTCAACGGAGGATGAGGACGAGTCGGACGAGTCGGATGAGTCGGAGTCGTCGTCGGAAGAGGATCGTCCAGTCCGCAAAAGACTCAACCGCATCGACTCTGACGATGAGGAGGAGGAGGAGGAGGAGGAGGAAGGGGAGGAAGGGGAGGAAGGGGAGGACAGACAGAAGGTGACGATGAAGAAGTGTTCAGCGGTGGAGAGGAGGGCCGACAGCGACACTCAGGAAAAGGGGAGGGGCCGTAGCCTGTCTCCGTCAAACGGACATCGGACCTCCAGAGGCCCGGCCAAGCCTGGGGCTGGAAGTCCCACTGCACCCAGGGACAGTGCAGGATCAGACAGGCACAATGGCCCCTTACATCCAGAGGAGGAGGAGGACGAAGAGCAGCAAGAGGATAAGGAGGGCCAGACAGACTCATTAAACTCTGTCCAGAACAGTGCGCAGTCATGATGGCTGTGTTTGTGTGAATAACGCTGGCTTCTTTGTTTCTGTTTTTTAACTGTCATGCCTTTCACCCACAAACCACCTTTGGAACTGGACATCTGTCCACCTCCGCCTCTTCTTCCCCTTCTTACTCTCCTGTGTTGCTCTTCCTCCTCGCTGTTGTGTTGTGTTAGAGTGCTCTCCACGTCACATACTGTACTTCAAAGTCACGAGTACGCATTTACACTCATCGTCACCTCTGGCAGAAGGTAACGGCCGACGCAGCCGGACCAAAAGCTTCCTCGCAGCCGGACTGGCAGCACTTCATGTTTCAGTGGACGCACTCGCACACAGCCGGAGGTTATCCCTGAACTCTTTGAGTTACGGACGACTCTCCGGTGGCTCCGTGCGGCAGGATGATGGGAGATGAGAGTTGGTCACAGGGGTATTTGTAGTGTACCTCATACTAAAGCACTTCATCATTCTCATAGCACTTAACAAGCCACCACCAGGGAGAGTGTCAGTGTCAAACCGAACACTTTGGATCATGTGACCTGATGGTTAGAACAACACGAGCATAGTTTCTCTCTTACCTGCAGTTGTATCTACCCGCGCAGATCGTTTTGCTTTTATTATTGGTCCAGGTTTTAAGATATCTGAGATTTAAGAATACAAAGTGGTTTCCATTGACTACGTTTATACGCACACTAATATTCCACATTTTGTACAATGCTCCAGATTTGATACGGATCTTGTAAACCACAGTGCAGGGAGCGCCTCAGTATGAACCCTGCATGTAAACGGGAATAATAGTGGAATATTCAGTTTCATTAGCCGTAGTAGTTTAGTAGGAATAATTTCTTTTTTGAATTAAGGGCCAAATCCGTACAAGTTGTTACATGTTGTTACATGTTGTTACATGTTCGTCATGTTGCGTCATGTTGCGTGTCTCGCCCGCTCTCCATGTTTCCCGCTTCGGTCTACACTGAAAAAAGACAAGAAGTGATCTTAAAGAAACTGTAGACAGGAAGTCTCTGGAGTTTTGTCAGTGCAGTGAGAACCACAAAGATTCCCTTCCGTTGTGTCGGGGGTGGCAGATAGACACTCGAAACCTCTACAAATATTTGGTCTTAAAACGTAGACTTCTGAGGCCGCAGCTCATTTAAACTCGCTCGTTCTGTCCGACAGCCAAAGTGTTCGGTTTCAGACTCACTCATTTGTTCCACATGTTCACAACCTTGGCTCGGTGGGACCATGTTTGCTGTACATTTGCCTTGTACGCTGTTCCTTGTAAGATAATAGATGTTCTGTTCTCTTAGTCCTCTTGTAAAATATAGTGTTATATTTTCTATATGAAGGAGAGGAGGAGAGATGCTGCTGTGAGAGATGTGTGGATCGATGAGGCTTCAACGGCGAGTTCTTCAGCGGCTTGCTCGTTTTGTTTGACATTCTGCGGCCGTTGATTTGTGTGAAATAAGACCAGCGAGGAGCCCGTTCAACAGGAGCCCAATACTGCTCAACGTCAGCCCCGTGTCGTACATCTTTAAGGATTTTTAACAATTGAAGCGAACCCCAGGACTTTATTAGAAAGAACAATGCTTTATTTGCTGGGCACCACTCAAACATCTGGTAACTTTGTTTTCTCCAGCAGCCGTCTCAGCTTGTGTATAACCGTCACTGTTGGGATGTACACTTGAAAGAGTGGCAGCTAAATCTTTGGGTTGTTCTGGTTTTACCCTGGATGTCATGTTGCTCCCTCTAACTTTGAATTTCTTTTGATTCCCACTTTAAATGCAGAAAGACTCAAAAGTTACCGATGATCTTGCAACTCTTTTTTTCCTGTCGGTAAAAAGTAGATTTTGATCTGAAAGTGGACGATGTCCACTCAGCTTGTACTTGTTCTAAGAGTTCCACTTCTGAACGCTCTAAAACGAGCAATAAAACACATTTACCAAACCGCTTACTCCTACACACAGCAACGCTTCAGTGAGCTCATCACTCATCACAGTCTTGAGAAAATCACATTTTACTTGGTGATATCTTTTTCTGCCAAAGATATGATGGAATTACATTTCTTAATAACTCCATTTGCAATGAACATGTTCAATTAACAATGGAATGTATTTGCAATATCTAAATATATAGATGGGGAGGAAATAATTGGAAATTGACTGAAATGGAATCAAACAGGAAACATTCTGTACGTCTTGTACATGGAAGTACCACACTGACAAGTTTAAACAATGTAAAAGAATTATACTAAATGTGACCAAAGAAAATCAGAAGATCATATCACATTTATCAACAAATAAATAGTGATGTAACATCCTGTCAAATGCAAATAATAGGCTAAAACTACCCGATTCTGAATTTCACATATTGCTTCAGCTCACGTATTATTTATCATTTCGACAATCACTAACTCGGGAGATGTATTTTAAGTCCCAAGAAATGTGATGAATAGTTCTTCTCCTGGAGGCTGTGTGTAGGAGTGAAAGTGAACGGTTTCTGCTTTTATCTTAAATCCAAAATGTTCCATCCGTTTGATAAACGCGGCCGGATCAGTGTGCAGCTCCGGCTGGGATCTGATGAGGCAGCAGATCCTCTTTTTGTTTAAAAACCAGCTGCTGTTCTTCTGATGAGCGTTTATTTTAACGAGCACTGGTTCCAAACTCGCAACCAAAGTTAATGATTATATTTTAATTGGCTTTTATCCAAGTTGCAAGTTTCCACTCTTATCATCTTATAAAACATTTGTTTTCAGAGAACACAATGTAATTATCATTGTAGCATCGCTCCTTAAACCAGCAAGCATTCAAACAGAGCATTGTTTTCTGTCTTTATTTTAAGATTTAAACTAATGACACACTACTGAACAAAGCCAGGACTCCATTTGAAAAGCTTCTACTTTTATACAGTGAAGAGTTGGGAGGACAATTTTGCTGTGATTCCCATTTTAAGAAATGTTTTCTGTGCAGAGATTACGCTCACAAACAGACGGGTCAAGTGAGAGTGTTTCATAACATCTGTGGGAAAATGCTTCAGCTGCTCGTCAGAGAAAGCTACAATGAAAAAACAAAACGGAAAAAAAAGATTTTTAAACGGTCGACATGAAACTGAAAATGCACATAAAGAGAAACCGTCAGACAAGAAGGAA